>NC_133651.1:168923523-169205170 GCF_009905375.1 Apium graveolens
CACCAACTCCCATTGCCACTGTAACCAAGGTAGATTTAAATACTAGTTCTTCAGTAGATATAACTAACTACAGAGGTATGATTGGCCCAGTCCTATATTTGACTGCTAGTAGACCTGATATCATGTATGCTACCTGTTTCTCTGCAAGGTTCCAAGCTGATCCAAGGGAACCTCATCTGTTAGCTGTGAAAAGAATTTTTTAAAATATCTCAAAGGCACCATGAATCTGGAAATATGGTATCCTGGAGATTCAAACTTTAAGCTAACTGGATATTCAGATGCTGATTTTGTAGGATACAAAATAAACAGGAAAAGTACTTCTGAAAGCTGCCAATTTCTTGGTGGCATACTGGTTTCTTGGTATAGCAAGAAATAAAAGTCAATTTCCACATCAACTGTAGAAGCTGAATATATTGCTGTAGGAAGTTGTTGTGCTCAGATTCCATGGATGAAGATCAATTACTAGATTATGGGTTAGACTATTTTGCTATTCCTATATATTGTGATAATAAAAGTGCTATTGCAATGACAGAAAATCCAGTGCAGCAGTCAATGACTAAACACATCAGCATCGGGTACCACTTCATAATGGAACATGTGGAAGAAGGTATAGTGGAATTGGTCTTTGTTCCAACAGATCAGCAATTAGTAGATTTATTCACCAAGCCTCTCTGTGAAGATTCTTTCACAAGACTAGTGAATGAATTGGGAATGATATCAGGACATTTCCCAAACTCTGATAATTAAGAAATAACTGCTGATATTTGAAGCATGGTATCTTATTATGTGTCAGAACTTGTTAGATACTGATTATCGTGTTAAATTCTGATTCCATGATAACATGAAATTAACTTCTATGAATCTTAGCTGTTAGCTGCATGTTAAACTACTAATTATGCATATATGCACTGATATTAGTTAAACTTGCATTGAATAATCGATTTTAACACTAGTTGTTAAATTATGATATTGGTCAAACTAGTGTTGATTGATAAATCCTGATAGTCGTGATTAAATACTGATAATGATCAAACTTTGATTGACTATTATATTTTATTAATTATTTTGAATTTATTCAAAATAAATGTTTACTTCAGTAGAGATTAAGCACATCATTACAGGAAGAAATTGTTGTTACAGAAGAAATTAAGAAAATATTTATTTCTACACTGAGAAGAATTATGATCTTTGAGTGTACTTACATATCTAAAATCTCTATTCAAGACACTTTTAAAATTTTCTTGATCTCTCCAAGAAAGTTTTCCACACTCAATCTCAAAGTCACATATCTTATATCTTAAATTCCTTCTTACAACTGAAACACTTGAATCCATTTCTCAAATATTGCCAAAATCAAGTGACATAGTTCTTGAAATTATGTTCACCACTCAGAAATAAAATTAAGTTGGTTTTTACTGAAGACCTTGTGACAGCTTTTTAATAAACACATTCAAGTGTCAGTTCTTTGCAAGAAGAACAAGGTTTGAGATCATGGTACATGGAAATAACCTAATTAAATCCTCTCTAATTCAAATGGAGGTTCCCATATTTGGTGAACAACAACTGTTATAACCACAATTTTAACTGTGAGTTCAATTGTGACTTCAGATTCACAATGTATAAATAATGTTATTACTTTGTCAGCATTTATTCTAAATACTGATTTGGTATTTTCAACATTTATTATGCATGTTTTAAATCCTGTTGGTATGATTATTTCTAGACCTTATTTAAGGACTATCTCTAGTTGTATGACCACAGATCACCCTTCTTTAGCCACCTCTTATTTCTGTAGGACAAATTATCTGAGATTTTCTATGAGTTGTGTGAAAAGATTTAAAGAAAAACATAATTAACGAGAGGCAGGATCCTTCCTGGAAAAAGGAGAGGTAGATGAGAGATAGGATTTAGTAATCCTTGTGAGGAAACTCTGACTATTAAAAGACATGAGATGTGTGGTGTGAGGAGTAGTGACACTACTTTAAAAGAATAGAGATATTAAGTGTTACTTGTTATATTTTGCAGATGCACAGAGTACCGAAGAAAGAAATGCTGACCAACAGTCTGTTGACATCTTAATAAACTCTGATGTGCCAAGTGCTGTTAATCTCCCTGCTTTAAGTACTGATACTTTCTTGCAGTCCATTCAATCTACTATTCCACCACATGAAATAATCCCCTTTTTACTGAAAAATAGTCCATTCACTTTACTATTCGACCACCTGAAGTAATCCCTGTTGTTGCTGAAGATGTAGTAGCACAACAGTCCATTCATAAAGTTTCATCCATTTCATGGTCACCAAAGCACTACACGAGAATTGAGGTTCTGGAAGTAAATTTAGAAGATCCAGTTCATTTATCTATGATTCTGGAAGATGTGGAGTTAAGTGCTGATATTATTGAAGCTTCTGAAGTTGCTGGATCACATATTGCACCAATTTACAAGTCTCTCTTAAATGCTGAAGTTGGTGAGGAAGTTCAGCAGATAGTGCAAAATCAGTTACAAAGGGAGAATCTAATGATGGTGAAGAAGCTAATATTTCTAATCTTCTTATAGATCGTGAATACAATCTTTTCTTCCCTGAAGATATGCCTACACATGTAAGGAAATATAAACTAAAAGAGTTAGATGCCAAGAAGAAACATGATTATTTTGATGCTATCTGGAATGCTAAATGGAAAGATGATACATATCCTATTTCCAGAGCAAATGTTGTTGAGCATCTGGAAATAGCATAACAGAAAATTCAGAATCCTGACATGCTGACTCTGGTTGACAAAGCAACTACTTCTCAAATCAATCAGATCAAAGAATCATTGATTGCTTCAAGGATGACTACTCATCAGGAAATTCGGAAATAAATTGCACCAGTAGTTTCCAGACAAACTATAATTGAAGCTAATCAAGCTAAATTGGAATCTAAAGAAGTTCAAATGTCTGATCAACTTACAAAAGTACAGAATTCAATGGAGCTGATTCTTTCTCTACTGCTTGGTGATGATGCTAAAAAGGGGGAGAAAATTGTTAAATCTAAATGCAGGTGGCATCTGACATTGATAAATACTGATGATGAAAATCCTGATGGAGGTAATAAAGGGGAATAAAAGGATAGTGAAAGGAGAAGAGGTGAAGAGCTAGTTGGAGTTAGTGGTTCATCAAAAGTAATCACTAGATCTCAATCTAGACAAGGTGGAAAAAATGAAAGAAGAGAAAGAAGAGTTAAAGAATTGACTGTGACTACAACATCTGAACAAACTTTAAAAGTCACAACTGTTGATGAAGACCAACGTATTCTGGACATAGAAGCTGATACAGAAGCAAGTCAATATCTTCAAACTCTGAAAGTAAAAGGTAGAAACACAACTCTATTTTACAAGGATCTAAAGATTTAAGCATTTGACTCTGAGTTGAGTAGAGGAATCTTTGAAAGAGAAAATCCTGGAGTTGATCTAGAACAGCTAAGGAAAATTGAGGAAGACTTCAAAAATTCCATCAAGACAGTAAATGCCGATATTGCTATTATTTCTCAAAAACTTTATGAAGATGATCCTTCTAACAAACCAACCAACGGTATAGTCATAAGGGAGGAAAGTCAGGAAGATGTTGAAAAGTGTTTCAGATCTCAAGCTATCTTAACTGTTGATAAGAAGCATAAAGGGAAATAGAGGATATGAGAGAAGTTAAAGCTTTCAAAGCCTAAAGCTAAAGCTATTGCAAAGAATAAATAAGTATCTAAAGCAACTAAATCATAAATACTGATAGATCCAATCAATAGAGTTGATAAATCTTTTGATACTGATGAAATTGCTGAAGAAGAAGAAATCAGCCAAGTTCATCAAAGAAGGAAGATTTATGGAGCTATCTAAGTTGATAAATTGAAATTAACCTCTAACATTGCTCAAGTTAAAGAAGAAGCTATTATTCAACCAATCACAATCTCTGATTTTACTCATATTATTGATTTCACAAACCCAATTCAAGCTGATTTATCAAATCCTGATTCTGAAGACATAGTTTCTGATAAGCCAGGACTTACTTTTGAAGAAAAGAAGAATCTACTATGGGGAAGCAAGAAATCAGCACCTAGAAGAGATTCTTCTGAAACATTAAAGAAGATTTATAGTGGAAGTTCTCAATATAGAAACCTGGAATCATAAGTGGTCTTGGAAGATTAAATGTTGATGATCCATTTGTAGGAGATGCTTTGACTTTAATAAATCATTTTAACTTGACAGAAGTTGGAGACAATGTAATGCTTGAAGACTTACTGAAGATCAAATCAGTGCAAATTGTTATTGATCATGTTGAAGAGAAAATAATTTATTTTCTAGAGTCCGGGAGAAGCTTAAGGTTTAATCAAGAACATTTAAGAGATAAACCATGGTCGGAATTGGAACTTATTACTATAATTCTCAAGGTAACTAATTCTGTAACTGCCAGATGGTCTGCATTCATAAAGAACCTGATACAGTTAAAGTAGAAAAAAATGCCTTACAAATCTAACTACATTCCAAAGTACATTGGTCAATCTGAATATGCTGTTGATATGCCTATTAGAGGAGCCAAGATAGAAATGAGTCGAGGGACTAAAGTTTTAACCTTTAATCCTGATGGAGAAAAATTGGGTTTTTGGAGCTAAATGATCTATCTCTTGGAAATTTAAAGTTACAAAATCTCAGTGCTGCCATCTATCAAATGATGAATCAACAGATGAACTGAAGGAACATAAACAAAGGATGCAATGGTATTTGGATGTAAAAGAAGAAAATCTGCTGAGGAAGTTTCTTGAAGATTTTCCATACTGTGTTAGAGTTCAGAATGAAGAGTAAATCCTAATATTCTTTGAAGTAAGAAAGAATATGCTTACTGGATTTCTGTATTTAGATAGTTTTGACATCATCAATTGCAACTTGTACATATTTCCATAATGCAGAAGTTGGGGGAGATTGTTAGAAATAATTGATGATATCTGAACAAGAAACTATCATAAGTTCATATCAGGACTTATATCAGTATTTACTGAAGAATGACATCATCAGTACTTATATCAATACTTAATGATCAAGAAATGATGTTATCAGGATTTGTCACTTCAGTAGATATTCGAGGAGGAAAAGGAAAGCAGATATTCAAGGCATTGAAGGACTTTATCTCTGAAGCAATCATACATGGATAGGTATCCTTATTGTAATAGAATATGATTCCTTATTTGATTGTGTAGCTGTACTCTATATGAAGCAGATTAGATTCATGCTATATGCATTGCGAACATTATTATATCATTCGCATAACCTAGAAGGTCTCAAGGATATTTGTTCATCCTTTCGGGAGAGTACGTTTGTAATCAGTTTTTATCTGTTAATATAAAAACTGTTGATTCTGTTGAAGCTTTGACGAATTGATTGCATAAACTGTATTCACCCCCCCCTCTATAGTTGATTATGGGCCTAACAAGCATTGTTGTATCATATTTATATATATATATATAAGACGCTGTTCAGTTTTCTTTTAAAAAATTTGTTGTTATTATTGTTGTTACTATTATTTTTTTATTTATTGCTAGTTGTTAAATTTAGCCATTCATTATGGATGGATCCAAATTAATTGAGGATGTGAATATTTTATTGTGGCAGCGTTCTCCTGACACATAAAAATGTTGCTACCTGGGGGCATTTCTAAACTATATTAATTGCTATGTTTCAGGAGAATGTAGCCAAAGAAAAATAACCCGTCCAATTTCTCCAGTAGAGAATCTGATGGGGGTCCAGCCATGGGTGAGTTGCTAGATTTTATGTGCCAACAGTCTAATTAGATGGCCCAGCAGCAACAACAATTTCAGCATCACCAACAATATGAGGCCAAGTTTACGGAATTGACCCGATTAATACCTAAGTATGTGAGTACTGAAGCCCAGAAGGCAAAGAGGTTTCAACAAGGGTTGAAGCCAGAAATTCGCAGTGGCGTTGTAGCTTTGCAACTCGAGACATATACCTCGGTCGTCCAGGCCACTCTATTAATAGAGAGTGACCAGAAGTTAGCTGCCAAGGAAAGGGGTGATAAAAAGAGAAAATTTGAGGGTGTTATGGATAAGGCAGATCAAGGAGAATCCAGTCAGAAGTTTCAGAAGCGATTTGGCAGAAATAGGAATAAAAGATTCAGGAGACAGAATTTTCCCCAGGCTAGGCCTAGTGCCACTACCAGGTCAGTCATGTTGGTGGTGGATTGTAAGTTGTGTGGAAAGAGACATAGTGGTCAGTGCAGAGGGAATGTTCAATGTTTCAAATATGGTCGGAAAGGTCATTACGCGTGACAGTGCAATTAAGAGATCCATCGATTACTTGCTATACTGTGGTAAGGTTGGACATCTTGCTAGGAGTTGTAGAACTGTTACTCAAGGCATTATTAGAGGTAGTGCATCTCAAGGACCAACATCCAGTACGGCTAGAGCCAGAACCTTTAAAATGAATAAGAGATCTACTGCTCAGGATACAGATGTAGTTGTAGGTACGCTTTCTCAAAACTCCATACTTGTTAAAGTTCTATTTGATTCAGGAGCATCTAAGTCTTTTCTATCAAAGGATTGTGTGAATAAAATGGATTTAATGTTAGAAGATTTAGCTGAACCCTTAACCATAGAAGTGGATACCAGGATAAAGTTTTAGTGAAATAATTATGTCCTAAGTGTCAACTAGAAATCCTCGGGCATTCTTTTTCGGATGACCTAATACCGTTCGAGCTAGGAGAGTTCGACATAATCTTAGGAATGGATTGGTTGTCTCAACATAAGTCAAATATTGACTGTAAGAAGAAGAGGATTGTGATGTTTACGGAGGATAATGTTAGGATAAATTATCAAGGACAGAAACAAGAAAAGAAATTTCTCTCAATACTTATGGGAAAGAAATTGTTAAGAAAAGGATGTGAGGCTTACTCAGCCCATATAGTAGACACTAAAAAAGAGGCACCTAATCTCGATGATATTCCAATGGTAAGGGAATTTCCGAATGTCTTTCCATAGGAGCTGCGTGGATTGCCACCAGATCGTGATATCAAGTTCTCTATTGACCTAGTTCCCGGAGCAAAACCAGTTTCAAAGGCTCCATATCGTATGGCCCTAGTAGAGATGAAGGACTTGGGTAAGCAACTTCAGGAACTGCTGGATAAGGGAATGATTAAACCAAGTGTATCCTAATGGGATACACCAGTATTGTTTGTAAAGATGAAGGACATGAGTATGAGATTGTGCATTGATTATCGTGAGTTAAATAAGTTGACCAATAAGAATAAGTATCCCCTGCCCATGAATGATGATTTGTTTGATCAACTTAAGGGAGCATGTTGTTTCTCAAAGATTGACTTAAGATCGGACTATCGTCAGTTAAGATG
The DNA here is from genome assembly GCF_009905375.1 of Apium graveolens. NCBI lineage: Eukaryota > Viridiplantae > Streptophyta > Magnoliopsida > Apiales > Apiaceae > Apium > Apium graveolens. The sequence continues at coordinate 168,930,911 of NC_133651.1, forward strand.
AAGCCTGAAGACATACCAAAGACTGCATTCATACTACACCATATATGGCTTTAACCAACACCAAAAATGTGTTGCTATAGACCCCTAAAAATGTTACTATAGGAGAAAATGGGTCTATTGCAATACTTTTTCGATGTTGGGTCTAAGGCCTTCACTATAGGTATCTAACCTTACACCAGTGTCAATCTATAGCAACACAGCAAAATATGTTGCTATAGATGTCAATTGAAACAGAATTTTTAGAGTATAGCAACACATACATGGTGTTGCAATAGGTATACCAACTAACAAAAATTGGGCCCCTCATGGGCATGACACGTGATACGACACATGGCAGGACACATGGCAGGACATGTGGCAGGACACGTGGCTGGGTCCCACTAGTGGGACCCATATGTGGGGTCCACATATTGCAACACCTTTAATGTTGCAAAAAAGAAATTTATGTGCATAATTTAGCACCCTATTACAACATACTAATAGGCTATTGCAACACCTGAACTGTAAAAAATTGAAATATACTTTTCAAATACTTGATTTCCCATAAATTCAACAACATTCACAACCAATTCAATTCATCCAACCAGTCTTAACTACACATCCAACCATTACATTATGTCCAACCAACAATTATAATCCATCACAGCTAAACATAACTTAAGAAATACAAGTACTCTTGCTAAGAACTAAACGTGCAAGATAATGCAAAATCATACAAGTCTTTGAAAGTAACGTAGAAGAGAGATAACAAATGGTCTAAGTGCTACAATCACCGGTAAGAGGAGTACCATCAGATCCTATGTGACCTGAAATATTCCCAGAAATCTGAGCCATGTCAATGTACATCTCGGGGTTTGTTTCAAGTAATATCTGCAGGACCAAGTTCACATTGTCTTGAACCTTCTTAACCTTGGCAACTTCATCAGAGAGCTTCTTGTTAAACTTTTCTTCAACTTCTTCAACAACATCTTCTTAAACAAATAAAAATATAAAAAACTTAATTCTCTCTGCAAACCTGATGGCTTTTAATATTAAAGTATAAGAATCTAATTTCCTAAATTAATTTTCAATTAAAATAAGCAAACATACCATAGATAAGTAGACAGCATGCCATCCTGCAATGCAGAAAGCAGCTGACATTCTCATAGCCTATATTCATAGGCCAGCAAAATAAGAAACAAAACAAAATAGCTAAATAAATTCAAGCACAAAACAACAGTCTAAATGTATCACAAGTTACAGAAATATTATATCATAAGGCTGGTAGAAAGTCATTGAGTTGTACCTTTTGTGGGCTGTTGAATTCCCGTGCAAAGTCCTCTCAGCTACCGCACGACTCACAAACTTAATAAAGCCATAGCCTTCTGGCTGACCATTTGACTTGTTACAGATAATTTTTGTAAATAAAACCTACAAATAATAATAACCTTCAGTCTATAAAATAAAGTAATATGCAAAATTCTAATGTTCTAAATAAAGATAACACAAAATTAATAAATAGACTCATAAAACTTGTCGGACCCGTCACGTTTGACATCAGTAGACCACTTGATAGCTTCTATCGACTTGTCGGACTCTGCTGTTACATTTGTCGAATTGTCGAACTCGTCGAGGTTGATCTTTCAAGAACAATAGGGGGAAAAATATCTAACAATGCCTCAGACGTAAAATGCTACTTCATTCGGATAAAACTTATAGACCCTGATGATGTGAAAGATCCTATTTAATTGTATTAAAAGGATATTTCACATCATAGGGAGTTTTTATTCGAATGATGTAACATCTTACGTTTGATATAATGTGAGATTTTTTCTCTTCTTTTCACTCTACATGCTGGCCTGAGTCAAAATCAATTAAATCAAAGACCACTAGAGCTCTGAACCTCATAAAAAGACAACAACGCACAAGCAGAATTGATGGAGATATCTGTTATAAAAATTATAATGGTAACCAGAATAACCTACCAAAACAGATATGGACCTAGTGAAAAAGGTTTAGGGTACCTGGCTTGGTACTTCTTTTCTGCGTCTCATACTTCTCATAGTTCTATATCAAATGAGGCTGAATCTTGACAAACTCTAGCTAGTTCTCCATCAAGAAGAATCAAACTCTTCCCATGAAGTGAAGTCGAAGTATCATTGACCAACTCCTCCATCCCACATTCTACCAATTTGTCCATAAATGGTTCCAAGAACTAGAGCATTCCATAATACATAATCCAAATATGAATCTGTCATGGATATCCAAACAGATGATAACACTAAAAAATATAACCTGTGAAACAGAAATACCTTTGATTTGACATTAGTGTTAATGTTATCAACCTTTGTAACAGGATGTTGCCTCTTACTGCTCTTCCCGTATATAGAACCTCCATCCTTGTCTGCAAAAGCAAGATTCGAACTCTTCAAACTCGGTCCAGGAAACTCTGCATTTGTACAAATTTTTTGTAAGAACTTGAACAAGCAACACAAACTAAAAAAGGACCAAAAAAAGATGGATGGTAATGTATGATTGTGCACAAAACTCATTCTACTTGAATAAAACATTATTCTCTTTTAGAGAAATATAAATAAAGTGTACAATCTTAAACTAATTGTTGGATGTCTGAGGGCAGACTTGGATGAAACATCTAGTAAGCATCTAATAAAAATTATTCTCTTTCTACTGATCCTCTTAACATATTTCACTCGATTCTAATCTTCAGGTATCTATTAAGAGATAAACATCAGGCTTGACAATGTCTGATTCCGAAAATCAAGTCAATTATAAACACAAAAAAGATAGGGATACTGCTTGGTGAACCCCAAAAAGAAGCAAAATGACCCTCTTCATAAAATTAGATTACTACTTCACCTCAAGCAATTATATATATAAATTTTAAATTGGACATAAAATTGAATAACACTGAGTAAAACCCGAAATGGTAATTCGTAATTAAAAGAATATAAACAGATGCGCAAACAAAGGGCTATAAGAAAGAAGGAGAGAAGGGGGAAAATAACAACCTTCTTCAATTAAAATTTAAGAAGATACAATACACTTACAAATAAGGATTCCATTTGCGTTGTAGGACATAAATTAGGTCTTGTATCATCTTGTCTTGTATTATTTTGTAGAAAATCAAGCTAATGGCTAAGGATCGAGTGCTAAAAAAGAAATAAAATTGAAAAATAATTTCAAGAACACTTACAAATTAAGGTTCGATTGAAACAACCATGGCTTGTAATACTCGATTGAAACTTCTAGAGACTCAATTCAAGCTTAAGCTTGTAAAGACTTGAAGAGCACAATCGATTAGGGCAAATTGATTAAGTATTGTACAAATTGATTAGGGCACAATTGATTAAGATTAAAACTCCATCGATTAATAAATATTAGAAAGGAGAAAGGGAAGTAGAGATAGGGTAGTAGAGAGATGGAAAGGGGAGAGAGTAAAAACTTGAGAGTCCTTTGAGAGGTAGAAGTTTAAGAGTCAAGAGAGGAGAAAGAGATAAGAGAGAAAAGTGTTTTGACTCTGATATTATTTTAGCTCCGACTCAAATTTTAGTTTCCCGCATTGCTTAAACTTTCAGCCCGCCTAGCTAATTTTATTTTTTTACATTCTCTTTTCAATTTTTATGAATATTGTATTCTTTTGTTAAATTATAGGTTTTGTAATTATTAAGGAATTTCATTTTTTAATTCTTTATTCAATTTTTATGAATATTATAATTATTTTTTAAATTATAGGTATTTTAATTATTATAATTTTTTTAAGTTTTAAATTATTAAAATATATTCATTTAGTTTTAAATTTATATAAAATATTTCAATATTTATAAAATATGAATAATTTAGTTATTTTCTGGATATTTACTTTTTGTTAAACTTTATAAGTTAATTTATTCAAATCAATCATTTTTTAAAAATAAATTTAATTTTAAGTTAAATTTTAAAAAAAATACAACACTCTAGGCAAGACGATCGCATAGGTTGCAATAGGGAAGATGTAATATCCCAAATTTTTAGATATTATTATTATAATTATTTGGAATTATTTATGTGATTTTATGTGAATTTTAGTGAATTATATGATAAGTGGAATTGATGTTTGGATGTTTAAATGTGATATTATTTGAGTATTTTAATTTTTATGTGTCCAGAATAAAATATAAATAATTGTGATATTTTTCTGGTAATTTTTGGAGTGTTATATGATTTTATAATGATTTATGAATTTATTAATTATTTTCTGAATAATTATAAAACTATTTTATGAAGCCGAGAATCGTCCAGCTTCAACTGTTTTTACGTTTTAATAACTCAAAACTCTTCCAAAAACTCCTTCCTAACCTAATCTGGTAATTCCGGACATTTTCCGTGTTTTGAATTTTTCGATCCGGATTACGATATGATCCGTGTGCGGCCCGGCACAATATTTTCGATATGATAACCATTTTGATAAATCAACAAAACCCGTATTCTCGGGAGACGGGATATTTTTATATTAGTTTCGTATATGGTGTTTTATGAAAAGCTCGGTTTTGATAATTATCCAATTCTGGTATTAAATTATATCATTTTTATAGTTACTTAGCGGCTAAGTAATCTATTTTCGAATCCGATATGATCCAATGTGATACTTGTTACGTGTTTAAGATGTATTTATATGAATCGATCCGTTATTTAGGCGTGTGTTTCTTTGTGTTATTCATTTTATCTCATTTTATGTGTGTTGAATGTATTTATACGTGGTTGGATTTTTCGGTAAATATAAGTATCCTTTTTGTTTTTCGAAAATAAATGGACCGGGACCCCACCGGGACGTTAAACCCCGCAAAATCTGTGTTTTTAATTTTATAAAATTATATGTATTTCAAATACCCAACATTTTTGTAATTCTGAGTTATTCGCAAATTTTGGGGAATTTCGAGACGAATTGTATATTATACTGTTCTTAAAATTATTCCCCCGTAATTATTATTTTGGGGCTTAATTATTTTAATTATGGAAATAAAAACACCCTCAATTAATTTTGGGGTATTTATTTTACAGTTAATACAAATAGCTGCACAATTTTATTTATTTTAATTATTTTTATAAAAAAATTCAAAATTTTAGGAAACTGAAGAACAAGAAGGAGGGGTGTTCTTGAGCTAATAAATTGAATCTCAACTTTGGAAGTGATTTTGATTTCGGTTTTTGCAGTTCGAGTAATGGAATTGAAGCTCTCGATGACTACTATCTAATTTCATCAACAAAAACATCAAACAATTGGTAAATTTTGAAATTGATTTCTAGGGTTCATGTCCCGAATTAGGAGTTTCTTGTAGGATGATTTTCTGTTATTTTTAATGATGTAAATAGTTTCCTGATATGGTTTCCAGCCGATTCATGTTTATAATCATTATTTTTGTTTACCAGAAATTGGCTATCGAGTTCAAGGGTTCTTCGAAAGTTTTTAAGCGATTTTTATGTTTATATGTTAGTTGTTAGGTTGCTGTGATTACATGAATGAATTTGTAGGATCGTAAGGTTTAATTCGAGCTATAGAACGATGTAGATGGTTAAGTTTTGATCGAGTTGTTGGTTTGGCCGGATTCACGAAGCTTCACCGGATTCCATAGCCATTTTAGCCGGAATCTGGGTTACTCTGATTGAATGTTGTGGTTGCTTGTGTGTTTGAGTTTCTTGTGTGATTTCAAGTAAAAACCGGCTGAAATTCAATCGAAAAAGGGTCATTTTTCGCTCCATTTGTGCCTTGCCGGAGCCAGAGCGCGGTTCGCCGGAATTTTTCCGAGTTTCCGCATTATTCGCCGGATTCTGGGAGGTGTTAAAGCCGACCCAGAGTCGTTCTTCGCGACCCGGTTTCAACCCGATTGAAACCCGGGTTTGATCCCCAAACCTCCTAATTCCCAAATCAGTTTTTGTTTCTGAAATTTCTGTTTTAAAAATAATTAAAAAATCTTATTTTAATTTCTAAAATTCATTTTTTATTTTGAAAATCATTATTTTAATTCTGAAAATTTATTTTAATTCAAAAATAAATCCAAATTATTTAATTAATTAATTTTAGTTGATGATTAATTATTTAATTAGTCAATTAATTTAAATATTAATTGATTAATTAATTTAATTAGTTATTAATTAATTTTAATTCATTATTTAATTAGATATAATTATTTATTCTTGATTTAAAAATTTCGAAAAATAGTTTCGAACTATGAAATATTATTTTAAATTATTTTCCAGGCTCGATAATTCTTATAAAATTATTTTCGAGTGTTCGAGCCCTATTATTTAATTATAAAATGATTCAGAGACCGTTTTAATTCTGAAAAATGTTCAAAAATTCATAATAAATCAACCGTTCGTCCGTTTAATATGATACGAACGCCTCCAGACTCAGAAAAATATTCTGCTTTTAATAAAAATACTTTCGAGACCAAAATCCTTTCGTTTCGAAAGGTCGCTTATTTTACGAATCATTCTGAGTCAATTATTGATCGATAAATCATATTTTTGACCTGATTTCAGTTTTAGACGTACCGAGTCGAACCTTTTGAAGAACCGAGTCATATGTGATATGAATTATGTGATACGTGAGTTATGTGTTTATGTGTTATGTGAATTATGTGCATATGTGGATCAAGAGTCCTGTGTTTGTCTGTTATATTTATGTATGGGCTATCGTATTGGTAGACGATAGGCATTTGACGCACAGTTCGTCGAGTGATTATCATTTAGTCGATTAAAGTTATATCTTTTAATTATAGATGCGGATCTCTTGAGTTGATCGGGACAAGACGTTGGATAAGAATGAGATGTAATGGTATTGGATATCTGGCTTCTAGCAATCGCAGCAGCAGCATATCAGTAAAGTGTTGAAAAGCAGGACGGTGATGCTTTGAGACAGAATGTCAGAATAGATGCGTCTCTGCGAGTGTGACTAACTACTAAATCCCAAAGGCAAGTATCCCTATCATCACTTATTGTTCAAGTGATATTTATTTTAAATCCTATTATGCAAGTATTGCTTTCCCTACTTTCAGTTCAGAATAGATAAATGTTTTACGTATCGCTGAGTTAAATGTTTATTATGCAAGTACTCTTCTGCTATTCTATGTTCAGAATAGTTAAGTGATTTTAATTATCAAATTACTGGATTTATAAATGTTTTGGGTTTTGAGAAAAATGAGTTGGTTTTGCGAGTATTCCTGCCCAAGTAAATGGGGGAATAAAAGTTTTTAAGGGTGTCGAGTATTATGACCCCCTCTCAATAAAATGTTTTAAGATTGGATGGTTGCGTAAGAGGCCGCGGCGGCGGTCCAGCGGAGAGTGAGGTATTATACAGGATATAATACCAATAGGCCAATATGTGCCTTGGGTGCCCCATTTGTTTAGTTGGATATGCTTAGGCATACCGGTGTTGCTCCGCGGCTGATCACCGGCGGCAACACACCGTCGTTCGAGGATTCCAATCTAAATTATTATATTGTTTTTGATAATCTTACAAGGAATGATTTATTAAGTATTTTGTTTCTGGATAAAAGATGAAATAAGGTTTTGATTCAGTTTCTGATTTTGAGGATACTTAGTTTGTTATTAAATATCAAAGGTGGTATTAGTACAGATGATTGGTGTTGACTTCGGTATGGGATGTTGTGAGCATCAAAGTTCTTTGTGATATCTAATTTGATATGATAACAAAATAAGTATTAATTTTAAGAGTTCGATTTTGTGTAAAGTTTACGATTCAATCCATAATCATTGTTTCATGTTAGAATTGTTTACGATATTTCCGTAAATACTGTTTTACGAGTTTTATTCTCGTCAAGATTCAACTAAAGCATTTCGCTCAAAAATATCAAAATGGTTTTGAATATAATTAAGGAATCAATTCTGGGGTTCCTCAACTAAAATTTTATGATTCAGCAATTATGATTTTAAATGTTCTGCTCTAATGCAGATGTCGGGTTTATATCAAAATGACCTTATATATATTACAATGATCTTGCTGAGCATTTCTTCCGCTCATACTTTCCTGTTTTTTTTTTAAATTTAACCTCCAGTGAGGATTAGCTTGCGCTGTTCAACTGCGTAATTCAAGGAAGTAAAGAAGAAGCTCTTGGAAGGTGGCAGGTCCAGGGTTTGCGGGCTAGTGTAAGTTTTATTGTATAAAGTTGTTTATATTATATTATATTATATTATAGTTGTGTATTTTATTTGGGCCTATTATTTGTGGAATTTGGATTTCTTGTTTCTAGAACTGGAACCTTAAAAGATCTTGGATTAGTTTGGGGTCATTTATGATAAATATCTTCCGCTGGCATTTAATTATTGATTAAACTGGTTGATTTGGATTGAGGTTTCATAGTGACGACCAAATCTCTTGACCCCAGATCTGGGGGCGTTACAGAAGACGTCTATGTCAACACCGGAAATGTATTGAGCTATAGCAACATGTTTCTATAGCTATAGTAACACCAAAATCTGGGTGTGGTGATAGGGTCATAGTTTCATATTTACTGCAATATTTTCTAAGGCAGCACAAGCCAAAAGCGTGCAAATAGGTCATCTATGGTGTAGTGTCAGAACCAGATATGGACATTCCGAGTTTTTAATGATGTCATTTGGATTGACCAATGCACCAGCCGCCTTTATGGATTTAATGAATAGAGCGTATATGAAGTACTTGGATAAGTTTGTGATTATATTTATTGATGATATCCTCATCTATTCAAAGACTAAAGAAGACCATGCAGAACACCTGAGATTGCCCTATAAAGGCTGAGAGAGAAGCATATGAACACAAAATTTTCAAAGTGTGAATTTTGGTTGGATGAAGTTAAGTTTTTGGGTCATGTAGTAGGTAAGGATGGTATTAAGGTGGATCTTGTAAAGATTGAGGTTGTATCCAAGTTGGAATAATCAAAGACCCCGATAGAAGTTATGAGTTTTCTTGGATTAGCAGGTTATTATCGAAGATTTATAAAAGACTTTGCCAAGATTGCTACTCCATTGACTAAGCTGACCAGAAAGAATGAGAAGTTTATCTGTACTGAGAAATCTGAAGAAAGCTTTCAAGAGTTGAAGAAGAGATTGGTGACAGCTCCAATATTAGCATTACAAGATGAAACATGAAATATTGCGATCTATAGTGATGCTTCTTTGAAGGGTTTAGGTTGTGTGTTGATGTAACATGATAAATTCATTACCTACGTATCCAGACAGCTCAAACCTCATGAGAAGAAGTATCCAGTGCATGATTTGGAGTTGGCATCAATAGTGTTCGCGTTGAAGCTGTGGAGATATTATTTGTACGGAGAAAAGTGTGATATCTACACGGATAATAAGAGTTTGAAGTACATATTCACACAGAAGGATCTAAATATGAGACAAAGGACATGGTTGGAACTGATTAAGGATTACGATTGTTCCATTAATTACCACCCAGGAAAGGCCAATGTAGTGGCAAATACCTTGAGCAGAAAGGAAAGATTGAATGTGATTAAGGTTGCTGAGGAATTAGCAAAGGAATTGGAAAAGTTGGAAATTGAAGTTCGAGTAACAAGAGGTAATAAGTATCAATTGTATGAGATTACTTTCCATCCAGAGCTAATGGAAAATATTAGGATGTATCGGGAAGAAGTAATGGATCAAGGATTAGCCAGTTTGAATGGAGAAGAAATTTGTAGTGTGATTAACAAGGACTATATCGAATCATGATGCTATTTGGGTAACTATTGATAGGTTGACTAAGTATGCACATTTCCTCCCGATCAACGAAAGAAATTCCCTGCATAAGCTAGTCAAGCTATATTTAGGTGAAATTGTGACCAAGCATGAATTCCCTGTTTCAATCGTGTCTGATCGAGATCCAAGGTTCAATTCAAGATTTTGGACAAAATTTCAGGAATGTTTGGGAACTAAGTTAAAGATGAGTACATCTTATCATCCCCATACAGATGGTCAAAGTGAAAGGACGATTCAGATGATAGAAGATATCTTGAGAGTATGTGCTTTGGATTTTAAAATAAATTGGGATGCTCACCTGCCATTAATTGAGTTCTTCTATTATAATAGTTATAATGCAAGTAGGAATGCCACCTTACGAATCCTTATATGGACACAAGTGTAGATCCCCACTTTATTGGGATGAAGTGGGAGAAAAGAAGTTGTTAGGTCCTAAGTTAGTTCAGCAAACCATGGACGAGTTGGTATCGATTCGGAAAAGATTGGAAGCAGCTCAAGATAGACAGAGAAAGAATGCAGACTTACATTGGAAATATATGGATATAAAAATAGGATCATTGGTATTGTTCAAAGTGTCACCTTGGAAATGATTGGTTAGATTCGGACAGAAAGGCAAGCTGAGTCCTAGGTAAAGTTGCCTATGAGTTAGCGATGTCGCCGCAGCTGCAACATATCCATAACGTGTTCCACGTCTCTATGTTGAAACGATATATCCCTTGTAAGGCCTCAATAATACTATAGAAGGGGGTTGAATATAGTATCTACAATCAATTCGATTACATACACAAGTATGTAACAGAAAACAAGTTTATTCAATATATCAAACTCTGTTACAGTAGGTTTAATCTACTCTCTCAGTGATGTATGATATCACTAAGAGTTGCTAGGGTTACAATGACACATATAGTGTAAACCCAAATTTGTGTTTATATACTACACAGTTATAAGATATCTCCTAATTGATATGATAATGATTCTGTTTCCTAGAATACATCAATCAGTTATTATCTACTGCAGTCCTATAGCTCTCCAATTCTTCATGCATATCTTTACTTGTTTAATCCAGATCCTCTCCTGTAAATCAGCTGCTTTCCTTATCTGAAGTGTACCCGCACTTAAGTCCTGATATAAGTTCTGACACCTTAAGTTCTGATAACTTCCTGTCTTCAGCAAGTTCTGATTTCCAGTTAAGTTCTGATACTAAGTTCTGAAACTAAACAAACCAGATTAGACATGACATCACAAATATATCTAACAATATCCCCCAACTTGTAAATTATAAAAATATACAAGTTTATAGATTTAATGATGTCAAAAAAATTTAAGTACAAATGCAATGAGAGTTTATATGCATAACTAAATATAACTTACAGTCCATGCAGCTTTTACCAAATTCACTGAATCAGCTTGAATCCATAATGATTCCTTACAAAGTCTGATACCAGCTTGGTCTCTGTATTTCTTTTAACTTCAAGTAACTGAGCTTTGACTTGTTGCAGTTCTTCATCTTTAGTATCATCAATCTGATATATGGCAGCTCTGAGTGCAGAAATTGGAGTTCTTTCAAGTCCATCTCCCAATCTGATTACCCTTGGATGTGTAGAATCTTCATTATAGCATAAGCATCTTCCTTTCAGAATTACTTCTACCTTAGCAGAATTTTTCCTCATAGGAATTTCTCTTCCATCATCCTCAGTCATCATTGGAGTATATTCTGTCATTCTTGCACCATATATTCTGAGTAAATCTCTTATTGTCTTCCGAATATATTCTGACCATTTCCTGGTGACATCAGAATTTACCTCCAGTAGAGAATGAATATATTGGAGCTCTTTGACAGATTTCTTCAGCAAATTAGATTCAGATAATCTATAAGCTCTGCCATCAATCAGAAATAAGGTCAATTTCTCTTTTACTTCAGAATCATCATGAGTATCCATCACTACTTGAGCAGAAAACACTTTGTCAAGGTGCTTCTATTTGATCTCTTCAAATGGCTTGTCAGTCAATATGAATGGATCTCTAATATCAACTTTTATCCCAGTTTGGAATTTCTCTCTGTTAGAACCTAATCCAGAAGTATCTCTAGCTTGCTTGGCTTTTACCCCAGATGCTGCAAGTTGATTCAATATCTGATTATCTTAGGCTGAACGGGAATAGACTTGTTCTATAGAAGCTTCTTCTTTTCTTCTAATGTTAAGCTGTTTATGTCAACTTGAGCAGTGTCAGAGGTTGATGTCTTGATGAGTTTGTCAGGATTTACAGTTTCATCTGTAGCTTGTTGTTCTGAAATATCTTCAGGATTTATTAAGTTCTGAACTTCTTCACTCTGAACAACTTGAGCTATGTCAGAGGTTGTCTTAGATTCTTCTGTCATCCTCTTTCTCTTCAGAGTTTCAATTGTTTCATCTTCAGCAACAACATCATCAAATACTTGAACCATCTTGCACACAGGATCCATCAGAATTTGAGGAATGTTCATCTTCTGTTTCTTAACTATCTCCGTAACTTTTCCTTTTCCCTTGTCTTTGGGATCAGTAGTAGTTTGAGATCTAGTCCTTGATCTAGGAATCTCTATGGTAGATCTTTCTCTTATCACAATCCCCTTTTCTTTTGGCCTTGGTGGCTTTTTAGCATTAGAAGCTTTTGACTTGGGTTTGCTGTTCTCAGCAGCAAAATTTAGCTTCTTCTTCTCTTAATTCCTCTAAATCCACTCCTGGATTATCCTTAAGGAATAGTCACTTGGCCAATTCTTCATTAACAGATTGAATTTTGGTATCTTTGTAGAAGAAGGTTGCTTTCTTTCCTTTGAATTTCAAAGTCTGCAAAAACTTCTGTGACTCTTGGCTTCCAACTTGGACTATCACATCAGAAGTAGTTGTCAGAACTTGATCATCAGTATTTGAAGTATCAACATTTGTGATCAACAAAGGAACATCATGATCTGTTGGCTTCTTTCCTTCCTTATTCCTCCCTTGCATAGCACATCTATCAGAGTTCTTGCTACCAGACATTCCCTGATGATAACTTGTCTGTTGAGTGGGAATTCTGCTCAGCTGCTTCCCTTAACTTTGACCTCTACTCTTTTCAGAGTTTCCCTGGTCATCTCCATGATCATCCTTTTTCTTCAGTGTTTGGCTTGGTGAGCATTTGAACTTAACTACCTTCTCCCCCTTTTTGGCATCATCTGTCAGGAGTAGAGAAAAAAGGAGTTCCACTGAAGATTGGATCTCATTTAACTGAGTCTGTTGAGCAGCTTGATTTTGTAATACCTCATCCAGTTGGGCCTGCTGCTGGGTTTGAACAAGCTCAATAGGATCCATTTTTTCTTGAATTGGTCTGGTAAACCTCTTCTTGTCTAGTTTGAGCATCATGTCTAGCTTATCAGCTGTTTCCTGAAGTTTATCAACCTTTGCATGAGTCTTGGAGTATAGACCTTGAAGAGTTTTAGTACTGAGAGCAGTGACTTTAAGTTGTGTTTTGAAGTCAGAATTTATTAGCAACTCATCATCTTTTGTAACATGATCTGTCAAAACAGTTGGGCTGGGAATGAAGTCAGGTTTATTCCACTTCTTTGTCCATTCAACTCCTCTGTGAGTGCCCTCCCAAGGAACATGTGCATCTTCGTCATCAAATTTAAACAGTGCCTCCTTGCCAAGCATTGGAGCATTGACTAGAGCACTTGCTGGAGCACTGTCTCCAGAATTTCATAAAATCTCATCATCTTCTGATAACACCAAAGTGTGTGTAACTGAAGGAGATTCTGGAGCAACTTCATCTGTTTCCAAATACTGATCGTCAGGTTCCAAATCTAGAATTGGTGTAGTAGGAATTTCAACATTTAGTATTGGAGAAACATGTGGAGTTGACTCTTTTGCTGGTGCTGCTTCCAGATACAAAACAGTTGGAATATTCAACCTGTGAATGTCAATTTCAGGACTTAACTCTGAATCTTCAACTAAGGCAGTTTCTTTGAATGGAGAGTGAGGTGGAGAAATCATAGATTCTTGTACAGGTTCTGATATGTGGACTTCAGGAATTTCAGATTCCTGAATCAGAACTTCTTCAGCTGCTTGCAGGGCTTCAATCACAATAGGTTATGATGAGATCAGAGATTCCTGATCCCCTTCCTCAGGATCTTCAGTATCCTCAGGTTGAGTTTGTGCAATATACACACCTGCTCTAGTCTTGCTTGATTTTGATTTTCTAGATGGAGGGGTGGTATGATCTGTATCAAAATGTGAAGACCTCTTTCTTTTCTGAATGCCGGAAGCTTCAACTGCTTTCTCCTTCTGAAGAGTTGACTCTTCAGCTTCTAATCTCACAGGTTCTGCAGGATGGACTTGTTCATCCTCATCGGATTCATCTCTCAGAATCAACTTTCTTCTTCTCCTTGGTGGAGATTTAGGCACAGAGATAGTTCTTTTGGGTTTGGGCCTAGATGGTGTAGTAGTTTTCAAAACTGGCACTTGTTTAGATGTACCAGAGTGTGGTTTAAATTTAGACTTGAGAGGTGAGGTTATGATATTAGGTGCTGATGGTTGTGGTTGAGTGGATCGTTGTGGTTGAGAGGATCGGTTGAGTAATGGAAGGCGGGGTTGGTGGAGGTTGAGAAGTAGTAGGTTGTGTAGGTGCAATATCAAGATATATGGTTGTGTATGTGTGAGGATCAGAATTTACTAAGAATTGTTTGACAGATTAGGGAATTTTGAGGGGTCTTAGTATATCCTTCTTATTATCAGCAGATAATAAGACCGTGAAAGCCCTTCTGTGAAGTTTAAAGGGTTCAATTAACTCACTAAAGGTTTGAGGTACATCAGGACAACAGAAACTATATATAAGCTGATAGAATCTAGCAAAATATACTGTGTAGCTATCTTCTTTCATCCTATCACCTATAAATCATAGCATAGTACTAGCATAGTCAAAATGAGTTTGATTAAGAAGAGCATACCCGATTTGCTGACTCATGATTGGAATAGCATCAAAATTGGATCATTTGTTGGCAAAGGCTTTGGTAGTACAATCGAAAAAGAAGCTCCACTCCCTCCTGATGTAGGGCCTCTTCAGTTGTCTCAGCTTGGACAAAGACTTCTCATAGCCAAGATTTTCCATCATGTTTTGAAGAACTGGCTCCCCAACTTGTGAATTGTAAGTACAGTTTTCTGGCAGATGCAATGCTTGTCAAACAGTTGACAAGGTTACCAAGTACTCATCTTCCCCTGTAGTAAAAATGATGCTTGGGGACCCACTTTCACCACCATTATCATAGACTCCAGACCTCCAAAACTCCAGAATTTGCTTGCCTGAGAGAGCCTGTGGTTGGGTTAGAACATACCTAATTTCACTTCGAGCGAGAAAATCTTGATTGAAGTGAAGTTCTGAAGGAGCCTCATCCTTGTTGAGAATAGCCATATAGTTATTGGGCACAAACTTTGCTCCATCATAGATAAGATCCTTAGGTGCCAATACTGTGAAAATTAAGTAAAAAGTTGTGTGTGTATAGAGTGTTTGATAAAATGCCTGTAAGAAAGTCCGTCAGAAAATAAAGAGAAAAAGAGAGAGATAGTAAAAGAAATAAGAGATAAAGTAAGAGAGAGAAGGTAAAAGATTTGTATAATCTTTTATCTCTAATATTTATACTCTTTCCACTCAACGACTCTTTTTGGAAGTAAAACCGACATATTACACCTGTCACACAGTAAATAGTCAAGGCAGTAATTAGTGGGCACGGGAAATATGCAGTAATTATTGCACACATGCATATGCAAAAACCAACACGCAACACATTAATCAAATGATTATTACTGTGTAATATTATTTGTGAACTTTGTATAATATTAGAGCCGATTATAAATATACTTAATGACCGTACGTTTGTGTGAATGGAATTTGCTGCGTTATAAGTTGCTTTATGTAGAATATAAAATTTTCAAAGCAAGAGTTTTATTACTTTCCTTTATTTTTGATTTACAAGGAATATTCTATACCTTGGAAAATTTTCTTTTAAAAATTATTTCATTCACAAATTTCAAGAGTGATCTCATAAAATTATTAAAAAATCCAAGTTATTTTATGGTACAACTTTTATAATTTTCGAAATATTAATTAAATTTATAAAAATTATTCTTTGCAACTAATTTTTTATTTAATTTGCATTTTACTCTTTTTCCAATGCATGCAAATCACTTCTAATTCAACTCAAGGGCACTAGAGTCAATAACCACTTCACTAACCACTCCTACCAAGGCCACTTTACTAGAATGCCCTTACATGCAAATTTGTTTTCAAGAAGATAAGGGAGGACAGGGTAAAAGCACACTCCACTCACCAATTTGCATTAGTATAATGATTTAACCTCAATCAAACTCACACTCAACCACATTCACTTCACTCCAACTCATCTCTCTCTTTTTCTCTCTTCTTCCCCCTCCCTCTCATTGCTCTCGGCCGAAACCCCCATTCCCCACTCCCTTCCATCATTTTTCCATCCTATTTCTCATCTCCCCTAGTGTAATTCTTCTACTTACATTTATTTTATATACTTTCCAAGAGTTTTGTGAATGGGACATGAAGTTTCATGGTTGCATGTGTAGCTTTTATGTGATCTCCAAAGAGAAACTCTTGATTCTTGTGAATTTAAGAGCTCTCTATGTGATACATTTCATATATGTTTTAACCAAGTGTTTTATGGAGAAAACATGCCTTAAAAACCTTTGCATGCTATTGAAATTTCACTATATAATCATGTTTAGCCATGTATGCTAGTTTTAAAATGTTAATATGATGATCAACCATGTTGTGTATGCTACTCTTCTCGAAATCATGTTTTCATGTTTAAAAGTCTATAAATTCGAATTATTTGTGCTTGAAATAGATTGTTTACATGATATATTGCTTAATAATAGTTAAGAGAAGATACATTTCATGATTATTAAGGTTGATTAATAGGTTCAAGACGAATTTACAAGAATTTAAACTCCATGTTTAGTCGAAACCTTGTTAAGTGTTTTCCATGAGTTGCATGTTGTATTTTATTTGCATGTCGGTGTTCTAGGGCATGGATGATCTCTACTCCTGTTGAGGCATTATTTTAGGATGTTCATGCACTAGGTTTGCTTTGGTAAAGGTTGGATGTTTGGTTAATAAGTGGGAGTTAAGGTGGAAAGGGCTTAGTTAGTGTTTATATTTTTCCAGAATTTTGCACTAGTTTGTGGGGAAGTTTTGATTGGGCATTTGTTATGCAATTTGAGGCCCAAGCCACCAGAACTAGCACTAGGAGTATACAATAGGTTTTAGGTGTTTGTTAGAGGTTTGTAAGACGATTGGTTAGGTGCACGAGTGGAATCACAAAATTTGTCCACCAGGGGACAGTTTTGTTACAACTTAGAAATGGGAAGTTTTGATCATGTCATAGGTAGGCCCTCATTAGGCCCTATTACAGCCATAGTTCATAGGATTTGAGTTAGAATAATGTGTCACAAGTTAGTTCAAGTCAGGACCTTTTCTGCCCAGAAAAACAGGGGAACCATGGACTTTAAGCTTAGGCCTAGGGAGTCCCAAGCTAGGCCCTTGAGCCACATCAAGTTTGGGAGTTGCCTTATGATCAGGAGAGTCTAGGTAGAAGTTTTGGAGGTAAACTTGAAGTGTAAGAGTGTCTAATGCACCTAAGAAACCTTAGATGTCATTCTGAAATTTACCATAGTAAGCACCTTCACTTACCACATAGTTTTAGAGCACTTATGTGTGAGGCCTAGGTTGACCACTATAGTTGCAAGATAGCATAAAGCCAGTAGAGTGAAAGGCCCAAGTGAGGGTCAATAGGATTTGGATGTTTTAGTAAAGGCACATCGAGTTAGGAGGCCAAAATTTGGAGATTTTGTCTAGTTTAGCGATCAAGTGACTTAAGTTGTGGAGCGAGATCATCCAAGCCTAGTGTTGCAATATGGTGTGTGTGATATTATTTGATACTTAAATATGGTATGTGAGCATATGTGGCTATGTGTACTATTATGTTTATAAGGTGATTATAAATTGCGTGCATATAGGCCTAAGTGCCATTTGTGTTTAATTTCGTGTTGTAAATAGGCTGAGTTGGTGAGATTATATTATAATGAGGTTATTATTATTTGTGTAGGATCTCGAGATGAGGGTAAAATTTCCATAAAGGTCGAGTAAAGCTTCCAGTTGCTCCTACTTGCTAGTCCAGTCCAGTCCAGCCTTTATCAAAGCAAGTGATTCAACCTGCTTTTTAGTTTACACTGCGAATGTGTGATAACTAGTTCCTATATATATGATGCGAGTATCCTGATTTATCTTGTTATACCTGAACCAAGTGATTCTCAAATCTATCTTCGTATTATATAGAAATGCCATGAACCCTCAAGTATTTATTGCAAGTAGATCAAAAGTCATACCATGCTAGTATACCAAAGTAATTGTGATGCAATGATAAAATAGAGATTTGTTACAATACTTTATTGATCCTTTTGAATATTGATTCCTGAGAAATCTTGATATTGCACCCTGATGCTTTGATTCAAATTATGTAAGAACCTCGATAGAAACTTTATCTTGATACCTAAAAGCCAGTCACTCCTTAAAGTCATTCAGGATTGTTTGATAACCCTATTCTTACCCTAACACATGATACCCTGTTATACTTCGAATTAATGCTCACCTTCTTTGTATTTTAATACCTATACCTTATCTAGAACCATTACCTTAAGCCTAATAAGGCTTTGTTCTTTCATATTATCTGATAGCCTTGCTAAATCTCCTTGTCAAAGTCCTTGTAAATAGAAACCTTTCAATTACCCTGATAGAGTAAAGTCTAGTGGATCATGGCCCTGAGATTTAGTGAACATATTTCCAGTGTTTCAAAGTTGATATATAATCCCTTGATAAAGATGTTTACTGTTTAAGAAATTTATTATCAATCGGCATCAGTTTTTGAAATGATTAAAAATTTGGATTTTCAGTCCCAAAGGGGGATAAATGTTTTCTTTAAATAGTGGATCTGGACTGAGACGCAAGTCCTTTCCACACATATATTGTAGGCTTAAAAGTTTCCTAGGGATCCCATTAATATTTTAGAACCCAGCGAGGTTCGGGATTACTTCGCGGCTGATCACCGGCTGTAATCCGTAGCATCATAATATGGTTTTTGATTATGAAATGGTTTTGGAAATATTTTGATACAAACAAATGATGCCATCACCCAAAAGTTCATCTCTTATTATTATTAGCTCTATCTTCACATTGTTATTCTTTTAAATATATTTCGATTTACGTTAAGTACCGTATTGTTTAGCACTTGTTGAGCATTTGGCTCACTACTTGCTTTCACCCTGATATTACAGCTAGCAGCTATGGTTAGATTCAAGTAGACAACACATAAGACTTGTGATGTCGATGCGTATGTTCGAGCTCAGGTAGAATAAAAGATAGTTTTATGTGAGGACTCGATATTAAAACTAGTTGTAATAGTTAATAGTGTTGGGCTGTTCCAAACCCTGAACTCTAAGATCTTGGATTCAGTTGTATTTACTTTCTTTTATCTATCGTAATAGTTTTATATTATGTATTGTTAAGTTGGGGGTGTGACAGGTTTTGGTATCAGAGCTACGGTTTAGAGTCCCTGGACAACCCAAATAGGTTATAGGATATATGTATAAGTTATAGATATTATGCGAGAGAGTAGGTTAAGTAAATATATTATTAATACTCCCCTTATATATCTATGTATGGTTTGTAAGCAAAGGGCGCACTCCTCCTCATCCTCTGGGTCGGACGACACTATTGCTTTCTCCGTGTATGCTGAGTTGAGGCGCGAGTTTGACATGCTTCAGGGCAAGTACGACCGACTGATAGACAAATTGAAGAATGTGTATCCGGACAGCCGAAACTATGAAGGGAAGCCTAAAGTGCAGATGACTGTGAGACTTGAGACTTTGGTTGAGTACGTCAATACTAAGCTTGAGGAGATGCCATCGCACCGAGACCGTACCAGCCAGTATATCATCCAGATGGTGGAGGATGAGCTCCAGAGTATTGTGAAGACGCTTCGAGAGGAGAAGACTACCAAACCCCGTTCCGATGGAGTGGAGCCTTAGTTTTTCCAATATTGTTAGGTCCCAATGTGTTTGTAGAAGGGGGGGTTGAATACAAACAATACCAAATAATCGAATAAATGCGGAATCAAAAATGTGAAACAAAATTCAAGTTAAATAAAAATATTATTAAACTTGAAAGGTGTTACAAAAACTGTATCGATTACAAGGTATTAATCTCAAATCAATTATCACAAATCTAGAATAAATTCGACATGAACTTTTTCTATTTTTGCAATAATTAGAATCAAATGCTAAACGCGATTTGAGATTAAGTTCTAGGGATTTTGATCCGCTAGATTGTTACACAAGAACAAGAGAAATAATTCTAGTGGTTTGGATTTAACATTAACAAATTAGAATTTTGATCTTGATGTAAGCAGAGAAGAAAATAAAATGTTTCAAGGCGGCTGCTTTCTTTTCTTTGTTCTTGAATGTGTTCTGTATGATTGAGATAGTCTTTCTGCTACTTTTATCAAACACCGAACTGAAAAATGTACTGGCATGACAATCTCTTTGGCCAGCAAGACTTTCGGTATGACAATATTTACAACTAGCAAGACAATCAAAATGAACTAGCAAGACTTTCGGTATGACTATTGATTGTCATACCGATTGTCATATTAGTTCAAATAAATTGTCTTGCTGAATTAATAACAGATTTTAATCTAAACAGAAATTCTAATAAGACAATTAAATGTATTGGCATGACTTTCGGTATGACTATCAATTGTCATACCGATTGTCATACTAGTTCAAATGAATTGTCTTGTTTTGAATTTAAGCAGATTTTAAACCAATTAAAATCTTGTAAATCCTCAATATTAATTCTAAATTAATTAATCAATTTAATTCAATTAATCAATAAATTAATCTTTGCAGATATAATTTATTTTCTTAATTAAATTATATGACTTAATTAGTTAATAGAGAATTAATACTAACCCTGAGCAGCATCCATTCTTCTGAAAATCTTCTGAAAATCACTAAGACTTATGAATCAATTCCGCCACTTCAATGCTGACACTCGATGTACTGTCTGGTTCATGAGTGACTAACTTCCGTGACGTTTCTTCATGTCTTGACTTTGATACTCTGATTAAATCCTTGTAATAAATGATACCCTGATGAGATCTCTGTCACTTGATTAAATCCACGATCTTGATTTATATCACTGAGGCATGATCAACTTCTTGAACTTCTTCCAGTGAATTAACTCCTCAAGTCTGTAGATGAACCTTGTTTCTGAATCCTTTGACAGATATTACTTTGCGAGATCTCTCTGACGGTCGATCCACTATTTACTTATTACATTCTTATTTGAGTTGAGTTGAATCCTCGAATGTACAAATAGGCCTATGACATATGACTTACAATCTCCCCCTATTTGTTTGTTAGACAATAACACACAAATACCTAGAGGATAACTCAACTAACAAATAAGAAAAAGATATAAACATACATGCAAAGTAAATAGCAGAAAAGTTCTGGATGAGATTTAACATTTTCCAGATTCCAAGTAGAAGTTCCTCTAGACAGAACATATCTTCAAGTAGTTCCATCTTCATTTGTACAACCACATTTCCTATTGAGAAGCCCATATCTCTTGCTTCTTCCCCTATGAGAATCAACTGATTAAAGAAGATCACCTTCGTTTTACCACCTCTCCCGTACAATAGGATCCGCAGATAAAAACCAATGGTACTCCCCTAACAGCTTCTTCCCTTACTAGGAAATCACCTTGTGTTTACCACCTCTCCCGTACAATAGGATCCGTAGTTACAAACAACAATGGTGTGGTGTAGTGTACAAGTAGGATCTTTTTCTTAGTCCCTGCTATTTCTCCCCCTTAGTTGAGGAATCCTTCAAACTATTACTTAAGCTTTTATCTCCCCCTTAAAGAAAGAATGTATGCCATCGTCTGAAGGAGTTCTCATATTTCACTTGGCTGGAAAAGAAATAACAAGTAGTTTCTCTTTCTTCCTCACTGTGAGTGTGTGATTCTGTTTAGTGTACCTCACATGTGTTTCACTCTTCTCTCCACTCGTGTTTACACTCTTTCTCACAAGTGTATCACTCCTCTCATAGCTCCATAATCAAGCTGTACCTGCAAGGAAAATCACCTTAGCCATCCTTAAGGAGGTCACAGGTGGTGCAATGGGAGTTCACAAATCCCCATCCCTGTTAAACTCGTCAGATGAATCTGAGTCATAATTTACAAGTTGCTAGTTTCCCTTTTAGGGTTCCAGATTTGAATTCTGGGAAGGTAAACAATGATCCAACGATTTTAGCATAAAGATCAAAGTTCCCTTCTAATGTCTGTGAAGACACTTCCTTGTGACTTATCAGGTAATATCTGAATCATTGTCAACAAGTTGCCGATCTGCACCTATGTCAGATCCACTATCCGCAGATGCATCCAGGGGATTTAAGCCTGGGGAGGTAGACACTGACCACTGACATATGGCTTTTGGATCAGTATCCTCTCCTAACACCTGTAAAGGCAATTGGTCCACTAACGAACCTTGAACAATCGAATCTGACCTTAAAATGGTCGAAACTCTTGTTTTCGTCAACTCATCCTTTGTGTGTGTAACCTCTCCTTGTGCATCAAGAATTGTTTATGTTTGAAGTGGTGACACTACATCGGATACCTTGGCCGACAGGCAAAATTCAATAGACTCACCCTGTTGAGAGAATGAATCTAGTAACTATTTTTGTGCCTTTTCAGCCATTACATCTCATTGAGAAGATGTATGGGGGCTAGCAGTTGTCTCGGTTTAAATACTACTCATCTATGTAGGAGACAGAGCTACTGGGTTGACTACAGAACCTTCCTTATGTGGTGCACTAGGCACTATCTCCCTCACGCTCATTCATACTACTTTTAGTGGTAAAAGAGTGTTGGTTGGTTCTGTTTTTGTGTTTGTCTTTACAGTCTGGGATAGGCGTTGTGGGTTTTCAACCTCATGACTGTCAATGAAAGAAAGTCATTGGAGGCTGAACCTGTATCATAGAACATATGGTAATAGAGAGAAAATGATTTACAATAGTGATTTCAAAAGATTTTACATGACATAAGAAATCACTAATGTAGAAAGAAGTTTGATTTTGTTTTTCAATATGAATGAGTTTTTGATAAAACATTGATCACTTAGGGTAAAGTCTAAGTAATTCTCATTCATGTCAAAAGCTTACAAATATCTGCAACATAATGTTAACAAGATATCATTGACCGATACTTGTCGAGTACTTTAGATACTAATTGTTATGTTGCATAAGCAATATATCACTGCACATATAAAACAATATGATTGTGCCTAGTGATAAGAGAGTTATAAATATGACGACTCTACTAGTTCATATAAAATTATAACTTCTGTTAGAGTGCCATACCATGTCCTTGACGATTGCTTGAGCAGTATACTAGTTCATACCAACCTGAAGTGAGATTGTGAAGAAGAGATTGCATAGTCCAATAGATCTGCAACTGCAAAGTCCATGAACTGTGGTGCACTGACTTCCTCTTTTGACTCACCAACCAGGAGTACACTTGTACACATCTTACTAGAGTTCAATTCCAAGTGTAATGTGCAGCAGGTGCCTGATATGTCATAATATTCTCAAGTCTCATCACTGGTGCTATATGTTGGATACTGCTTCCTGATAATAACCTAGCACAATATACAAAATTAAAATGATAACATTCCCAGCTTGCAAACAGCCATATCCCTCATATAAACCTTTGCTGTTATCTCCAAAGGTAACCAGGGGCCAACTTTCTCAATCCACATTTGATAGCAGGGCTCTATCTCCGGTCATATGTCTTGATGATCCACTGTCAAGACTCCACACTCCCGGTTTCACCTGTTTAATGCCCTGCACTACAAATGGATTAGACCTTCTTCGGAACCCAAACTTGGTTGGGCCCGACATACTTGTAGAATTGTCCTTTGTCAGGCAAAACAACATTTTTAATTTTAACGATCTCAACATCCTCAATGACTGAACATTTGACCTTGTAAACAGCCTTAACAAATTTCTGTTTAAGCTTAGGCACAAATGTCTCCTTTCTAGCCTTAGAAGGACTAGCAGTCTTAGACCTATCATGCTTCTTGTTATTCACATGCTGACGAGGAGTAGTCTTATCATTAGACACATGCTTACCATTAAAATAAGCATACATCATATTAAAAGCACAAGACATACAATTAACAACACCACATGCTTTATGAGAGTGATTAACAGCAGGCAATTTATGCATGGTAGACATGGCATTATTGTTATCCAACTCATGTGTGTCTGAGTTAGTCTCAGTTGCTTTCACAACTTTGACTGGAACTTTCGACTCACTTGACTTGGAAACAATCTTCTCATTAGCATGATCCTCAGCACGTATTTCTTCTTGAATAACAGAAGAGGTCGCATCAAATAGTTCAGCAATTGATGCTTTATAGAGGGGTTCATCAACACCCTTAAGCACATGTGGTACTTCCCTCCCTTTAGCACATACATGAGGAGGGGAGTTTATGCCTAATTCTCCAATAGCAGTATTGTAATCATAACCTATTCCAGATGTTTGATTAACAGCTTGCTTACTGTAGAACTCTTTAGCCTTCGAACAAGAATTGAAGTAGGCTCTAACCTTAATCTCAAGACCGGTGATCTTGTCTTTGAGAATAGTTTCGAGTTTTCTATAACAGTCAACTCTATTCTCTAGAAAAGATACCTGTTCTTTTAATTTGTCTTGATTAATGTGCACAAGTCTTAATTCATTGACCTCTTTCTCAAGGTCTGTGATCTGTAAACTTAATAGTTCATTATCACGACGTGCACAATCTAAGTTACCTCTTAGATGATAAACCATTTCAGCATCAGAAAGTTTTACCTCTATTCTTGATGATGAAGCTTTTCCATCAACAGCCATAAGAGCAAGATTTCCTTCTTCTTCATCTTCACTGTCAGTATCATCCCAGCTTCTTCCCTTTGCCAGATAAGCCCTTTCAGAGTTCTTTCTTACTTGCTTTGGCTTCCTACATTCTGTAGCAAAGTGTCCCAACTCATTGCAGTTATAGCATCTAATGGTGCTCCGATCAACCATCCCTGTTTTGTATCCACCACTGCTGGTGTTAGAGGATGAAGATCCACCTTTCTGGAATTTGTTGTAGTTGGACTTGTACTTAAGCTTGGGATTCCTCTTGAATCTGACATGGGAGAATCTCTTGACAATTTGGGCCATTGACTCGTCTTCTAATTGCTCCAGCTCTTCCAAGGAATAAAAATCATCACTTGATTGATTTGTAGTAGGAGGATCATATTCTGCTACTAACTCATTTTCCTCACCCTTGGAAAACTGTACCATTCTTTCTAACTATTGAGATTGTTGTTGTTGTTGACCTTCAGCTACAAGTGCAGTAGATGTGTTGACCATTCTATCCTTCTCGTAGACTTCCTTCTGTTGAATCTGCTCCAACTCATAGGTTTTTAACACTCCATAGAGCCTGTCCAAAGAAATCTCACTCAGATCTCTAGCTTCTCTAATGGCAGTGATTCTATGTTCAAGATGAGCTGGCAGTGTTAAAAGGAACTTTTTGTTGACCTCCCTGATTGAATAATACTTTCCATTGATGTTCAGGTTGTTGATCAACGCATTGTACCTCTCAAACACTTCAGTAATTCCTTCTCCTGGATTTGATTTGAAATGTTCATATTCAGAGGTTAGGATTTCCAACTTGTTCTCCCTAACTTCCTCTGTGCCTTCATTAATTACCTCAATAGTTTCCCACATGTGTTTAGAATTTTTACAGTTCATCACATGTCTGTTCATCAAGGGATCAAGGGAATCAATTAATATTAATTGAAGGCTGGCATCCAAGGAGGCTTCTTCCTTCTCAGCAGGAGTAAAATCTTCGGGCTCTTTTGGATAGGTTCTAGCTTTAGTAGTCACCACACTATCTATTATTACCTCCGGTTCAATAATCATCGGAGTTTTTATACCCTTCTTTAACAAGTTTGAATATTTGGGATTTGCAACTTGTAAAAATAATAGCATCTTCTTCTTCCACATGATATAATTCTCTTTATCAAATTGTGGAATTTTAACGGTTCCAACTTTATGTGAAGTCATTATGAATTTTTGAATAAATAAAAATTCAAGGAGTTGAAAAATCACAAAAGTCTAGGATCTTGATTTGTTCGTTAATCAGAAGGCTCTGATACTAATTGTTAGGTCCCAATGTGTTTGTAGAAGGGGGGGTTGAATACAAACAGTACCAAATAATCGAATAAATGCGGAATAAAAAATGTGAAACAAAATTCAAGTTAAATAAAAATATTATTAAACTTGAAAGGTGTTACAACAACTGTATCGATTACAAGGTATTAATCTCAAATCAATTATCACAAATCTAGAATAAATTCGACATGAACTTTTTCTATTTTTGCAATAATTAGAATCAAATGCTAAACGCGATTTGAGATTAAGTTCTAGGGATTTTGATCCGCTAGATTGTTACACAAGAACAAGATAAATAATTCTAGTGGTTTGGATTTAACATTAACAAATTAGAATTTTGATCTTGATGTAAGCAGAGAAGAAAATAAAATGTTTCAAGGCGGCTGCTTTCTTTTCTTTGTTCTTGAATGTGTTCTGTATGATTGAGATAGTCTTTCTGCTGCTTTTATCAAACACCGAACTGAAAAATGTACTGGCATGACAATCTCTTTGGCCAGCAAGACTTTCGGTATGACAATATTTACAACTAGCAAGACAATCAAAATGAACTAGCAAGACTTTCGGTATGACTATTGATTGTCATACCGATTGTCATATTAGTTCAAATAAATTGTCTTGCTGAATTAATAACAGATTTTAATCTAAACAGAAATTCTAATAAGACAATTAAATGTATTGGCATGACTTTCGGTATGACTATCAATTGTCATACCGATTGTCATACTAGTTCAAATGAATTGTCTTGTTTTGAATTTAAGCAGATTTTAAACCAATTAAAATCTTGTAAATCCTCAATATTAATTCTAAATTAATTAATCAATTTAATTCAATTAATCAATAAATTAATCTTTGCAGATATAATTTATTTTCTTAATTAAATTATATGACTTAATTAGTTAATAGAGAATTAATACTAACCCTGAGCAGCATCCATTCTTCTGAAAATCTTCTGAAAATCACTGAGACTTATGAATCAATTCCGCCACTTCAATGCTGACACTCGATGTACTGTCTGGTTCATGAGTGACTAACTTCCGTGACGTTTCTTCATGTCTTGACTTTGATACTCTGATTAAATCCTTGTAATAAATGATACCCTG
This sequence comes from Apium graveolens, assembly GCF_009905375.1. Lineage (NCBI taxonomy): Eukaryota > Viridiplantae > Streptophyta > Magnoliopsida > Apiales > Apiaceae > Apium > Apium graveolens. Next base: position 168,958,096 of record NC_133651.1, read on the forward strand.
ACGAGATCTCTGTCACTTGATTAAATCCACGATCTTGATTTATATCACTGAGGCATGATCAACTTCTTGAACTTCTTCCAGTGAATTAACTCCTCAAGTCTGTAGATGAACCTTGTTTCTGAATCCTTTGACAGATATTACTTTGCGAGATCTCTCTGACGGTCGATCCACTATTTACTTATTACATTCTTATTTGAGTTGAGTTGAATCCTCGAATGTACAAATAGGCCTATGACATATGACTTACAAATATCTACCTTTCATGATGTTGTATTATCAGGCTATGTAGAACTCCCTATTGTTCCTTTAGATAAGCATGTTATTCCTAAATTCAGACCTTATTCTAATCTTGATGTTTTGTGACCTTAAATTTCAATGCACCATTGTTCCGTTTGCTTTCAATTGTTTATTTTACGCCTTTATATGCATCACCCTAATTGGTTAATTTGAAACTTGACCTCATATGTGAATAAGAATGCCATGCGACACCCTCGAATTATTTCATTACTCATACCTGTTTTGACATAACTCTTATTTCAGGATCATGCCACCCAAAAAGAAGAACCCAATAACCACATCTACCACAGATCCAAATATTCTTCGATTACTGGAAACCTTACAGCAGCAAACAAAGGTTATAGCTCAACAACAACTAACTCTTCAACAACAATTTGAAAACCAAGATAACCGTGAACCACACCAACCACCTGATCCACCCGTACCACCTCGACAAGTTGTTACTTTCAAGGCTTTTCAGAATGTGAATCCACCTGCATTTACCACTGATCCAATAATAGCAAACACAAGGATTAAGGAAATGGAAAGAGCTTTTGAATTGGTACACTTAGGGGACGATCAGAAGACACCATATGTAACTTACTTCCTGAAGGGCGAAGTCATCTATTGGTGGGATTCAGTAAAAGCTATGGAAGCAAATCAGCCGGTTTCTTGGGAAAGATTTAAGAAGTTATTTATGGAAAAGTATTACCCTAAGTACATGCAGAATCAGATGGAGCTTAAATTTCTTGAATTGAAGCAAGGGAGTATGTCTGTACTGGAGTATAAGAAGAAGTTCACAGAGTTGTCAAGGTTTGTGACAAAGTATACCAGCAGTGAGGAGGAAAAACCAAAGAGATTCCAACAAGGATTTGAGTCTTGGATCAGAGATAGAGTGGCTATGTTTGAGCTTGATACTTATGCAGGCATAGTACAGAAGGCTGCTCTAATTGAGAGTAATGGGATGCAATCAAGGAAGGAAAGGGATAACAAGAAGAGAAAGGTTCCATTTTATGGAGAAAAGTCTGAAACCGAAAATTCACAAGATAGGAATATGAAGAAGATTGGATTCCATAAAGGCGGAAATTTTCAAAAAAAGGGGAATTTGAGCAAAAGACAAGAATCAAAGGGGAACAACCAGGCAAGCCAAGGACAAGTTGGAGAAAACAGATTTCAGAGACCAGAATGCAAGCATTATGGAAGAAGGCACCCCAGAGTGTGTAATAAGCTGAGCATGACATGCTATAGGTGCAACCATAAGGGACATTTGGCAAATGAGTATAAGATGCCGAAGCCGGGAGTTACATGCTATAAGTGTGGAAAGACTGGACACATAGCTAGGGAGTGCAAGTCAACCGGACCAGTCAAAGCTCTGATGAACATGGAAAGTACCAGTACAAGCGTGCCAGCTGAGGTATTGGCCTTCCCTCCACCACCTGCAACAACTCCGCAAGAAACATCAAGGACATTTGATTTAAAAATGAAGGACGCTGTTCAGAATTCTGAGGTGATAGCATGTACACTTTTACTAAATAATGTCAAAGCTAAAGTATTGATTGATTCGGGAGCGACAGGATCTTTCATATCAGAAACTTTTGTTGATAAACTTCAATGTGATAAAATGGTTATGAACGAGGTAGTAAATGTGGTAATTGCGAACCAAGAGAAGATTCCTATGAGTCAACTCTGTCCAAAGTGTGAGATTGATATTTCAGGGTATAAATTTTCAGCCGACTTGATACTCTTCAAGTTGAGAGAGTTCGATATAATTTTAGGCGTGGATTGGTTAGGGAAGAATAACACCCAGATTAATTGTAAGTCTAAGAAGGCGTATTTAAAGACGGAGAGTGGAGAGAAAGTAGTGTTTAAGGGATAGAGGCAAGAGCAACTGTTTCTTACAATCATTCAGGCTAAAAAGTTACTTAGAAAAGGTTGCGAGTCATTCCTAGCTTATATAGTTGATTCAGAAAAGGACAACCCCAGCATAGAAGATATTCCCGTAGTCAACGAATTCCCAGATGTGTTTCCAGACGAACTACCAGGTTTACCGCCAGATCGACAAATCGAGTTCGAGATCAACCTTGCTCCGGGCACGGAACCTGTTTCGAAAGCCCCATATAGGATGGTACCAGCAGAAATGAAAGAGCTGGCGAGCCAGCTACAAGAATTATTGGACAAGGGAGTGATATGACCAAGTACGTCGCCATGGGGAGCACCTTATCTGTTTATAAAGAAGAAAGATGGAAGTATGCGGTTATGTATAGATTATCGGGAGTTGAATAAGGTGACGATTAAGAACCGTTACCCGCTACCAAGAATAGATGACCTATTTGATCAGCTAAAAGGAGCAAAGTGTTTTTCAAAGATCGACTTGAGATCATGATACCATCAATTAAAGATCAAAGAATAAGATATTCCAAAGACAACATTCAGGACAAGATACGGACATTATGAATTCTTAGTAATGCCTTTTGGATTGACTAACACCCCGGCAGCATTCATGGATCTGATGAATCGGGTATTTAAAAAGTAATTGGATAAGTTCGTAGTGGTGTTCATTGATGACATCCTTATTTATTCAAAGTCGGAAGAAGAACATAAGCATCATCTATGGATAGCATTGGAGATACTCCGACAAGAGAAGTTGTATGCCAAGTTTACTAAATGTGAGTTTTGGTTAAAGGAAGTTCAATTTTTGGGACACGTCATTGGAGATGAAGGAGTTAAAGTAGATCCGGAAAAGATTGAGGCGATTATGAGTAGGGAGAGGCCAAAGACACCTACGAAAGTGCAAAGTTTTCTAGGATTGGCAGGGTATTATAGAAGATTTGTCAAGGATTTTTCGAAAATCGCCACGCCATTGACTTAGTTAACCAGGAAGAATCAGAAGTTCGAATGGAATGCAAAATGTGAGGATAGCTTTCAAGAGTTGAAGTAGAGGTTGGTAACAGCTCCGGTGTTAGTACTACCAGACGACCAAGGAAACTTTGTGATTTTCAGTGATGCTTCACATAAAGGATTGGGCTGTGTGCTGATGCAACACAACAAGGTGATTGCGTATGCGTCAAGACAGTTAAAACTGCATGAATTAAAGTACCCTACGCATGACTTGGAACTAGCCGCTATAGTATTCGCACTTAAAATTTAGAGACATTACCTCTACGGAGAAAAGTGTGAGATCTACACGGATCACAAGAGTTTAAAGTATATTTTCACTCAGAAGGAGCTCAATATGAGGCAAAGGAGATGGTTTGAATTGATTAAGGACTATGATTGCTCGATAAATTATCATCCGGGAAAGGAAAACGTTGTAGCTGATGCTTTGAGTAGGAAGGAAAGACTGAATATGATAGTAACACCAAAAGAATTGTCTGAAGAGATTAAGAGATTTGAATTGGAACTTTGTGATTGTGGAATAGTTGAAAATTTGTCGTGCAATGACTTTTCATCCAACATTATTGGAAAAGATAAGGAAATGTCAGGAAGAAGTAATGAAGAAAGAGAAAAATCAGCTAACTGGAGAAGAGATTGGTACTCAAAAGGATGAGCAAGGTATACTAAGGTTCTCCTCAAGAATTTGGATTCCTCATGTACCGGAATTGAAGAATGAGATTTTGCAAGAAGCCCACAATTCAAGATTTTCAATCCATCCAGGAAGCACCAAGATGTATCGAGACTTGAAGCAGAACTTTTTGTGGCCAAATATGAAGCGAGAAGTGGTAGAATGGGTTGTGAAATGTTATACTTGTCAGAAAGTGAAGGCAGAACATCAACGACCAAGTGGATTAATTCAGCCCCTGAAGATTCCAGAATGGAAATGGGAAAATATTGCTATGGACTTTATAGTGGGACTACCGCGAATGAAATCCGGACATGATGCTATATGGGTTATAGTTGATCGCCTTACGAAGTCGGCGCATTTTCTTCCAATTAATGAGAAGTCATCATTGGACAGGTTGGTTCATCTGTATGTGCGTGATATTGTACTAAGACATGGAGTACCCGTATCGATAGTTTCAAACAGAGATCCCCGATTTAACTCGATATTCTGGAAGCAATTTCAAGAGAGTCTTGGCACGAAGCTGAACATGAGTACGACGTATCACCCACAGACTGATGGTCAGAGCGAAAGGACAATTCAAACAATCGAAGACATGTTGCGCAGTTATGCAATCGATTTTGTAGGAAGTTGGGACGTCCACTTGCCATTAGTAGAATTCTCCTATAACAACAGCTATCACTCCAGTATTGGCATGCCACCATACGAAGCTTTATATGGATGGAAATGTAGATCACCGACAAGTTAGGATGAAGTAAGAGAATGAAAGATTCTAGGCTCAGAATTGATACAACAGTTGCATGAGACAGTCAAATTAATTCAGAAAAGGTTGCTTGCTGCTCAAGATAGACATCGAAAGTATGCGGATCCAGCGCGTAAGGATGTTGGATTCCAAGTAGGCGAAGCCATTTTACTGAAGGTGTCACCAAGGAAAGGGTTGTCTAGATTTGGCAAGAAATGGAAGTTAACACCTAGATATATAAGTCCTTTTGAAATTTTAAGTCAAGTGGGGAAGGTGGCCTACGAGTTAGCCTTACCACCTCAGTATCAGCATGTGCATAATGTGTTCCATGTGTCATTGCTTAAGAAGTACAATCCTGATGCCAACCATGTGATAGAATATGAACCTGTAGAAATTTAGGCAGACCTGTCATTTGTGGAGCAACCTGTCAAATTACCTGACTGGCAAGTAAAGAGTCTTAGGAATAAGTCGGTAAAGTTAGTGAAAGTACTTTGGAGGAACCCCAAGGTCGAAGAATCAACCTGGGAGTTAGAGTCTGATATGCGTTCCCGGTATCCTCATCTGTTCTCTAAGATTCTGGGGACAGAATCCTTTAAGGGGGAGAGGATGTTACGACCGGCATTTTGTGTAATATTATTTGTGAACTTTGTATAATATTAGAGTCGATTATAAATATACTTAATGACTGTACGTTTGTGTGAATGGAATTTACTACGTTATAAGTTGCTTTATGTAGAATATAAATTTTTCAAAGCAAGAGTTTTATTATTTGCCTTTATTTTTGATTTATAAGGAATATTCTATACCTTGGAAAATTTTCTTTTAAAAATTATTTCATTCACAAATTTCAAGAGGGATCTCATAAAATTTTTAAAAATCCAAGTTATTTTATGGTACAACTTTTATAATTTTTGAAATATTAATTTTATTTATAAAAATTATTCTTTGCAACTAATTTTTTATTTATTTTGCATTTTACTCTTTTGCCCATGCATGCAAATCACTTCTAATTCAACTCAAGGGCACTAGAGTCAATAACCACCCCACTAACCACTCCTACCAAGGCCACTTTACTAGAATGCCCTTGCATGCAAATTTGTTTTCAAGAAGAGAAGGGAGGAAGGGTAAAAGCACACCCCACTCATCAATTTGCATAAGTATAATGATTTAACCTCAATCAAACTCACATTCAACCACATTCACTTCACTCCAACTCATCTCTCTCTTTTTCTCTCTTCTCCCACCTCCCTCTCATTGCTCTCGGCCGAAACCCCCATTCCCCACTCCCTTCCATCATTTTTCCATCCCATTTCTCATTTTCCCTAGCATAATTCTCCTACCTACATTTATTTTATATACTTCCCAAGAGTTTTGTGAATGGGAGATGAAGTTTCATGGTTGCATGTGTAGCTTTTATGTGATCTCCAAAGAGAAACTCTTGATTCTTGTGAATTTAAGAGCTCTCTATGAGATACATTTCATATATGTTTTAACCAAGTGTTTTATGGAGAAACCATGCCTTAAAAACCTTTGCATGCTACTGAAATTTCACTATATAATCATGTTTAGCCATGCATGCTAGTTTTAAGATGTTAATATGATGAGCAGCCATGTTGTGTATGCCACTCTTCTCGAAATCATGTTTTCATGTTTAAAAGTCTATAAATTTGAATTATTTGTGCTTAAAATAGATTGTTTCCATGTTAGATTGCTTAATAATAGTTAAGAGAATATACATTTCATGATTATTAAGGTTGAGTAATAGGTTCAAAATGAATTTACAAGAATTTAAACTCCATGTTTAGTCGAAACCTTGTTAAGTGTTTTCCATGAGTTGCATGTTGTATTTTTATTTGCATGTCGGTGTTCTACGGCATGGATGATCTCTACTCCTGTTGAGGCATTGTTTTAGGATGTTGATGCACTAGGTTTGCTTTGGTAAAGGTTGGATGTTTGGTTAATTAGTGGGAGTTAAGGTGGAAAGGGTTTAGTTTTGACCATGTCATAGGTAGGCCCTCATTAGGCCCTATTGGGCCTTAGTTAGAGGGAGTGTCAGAGGAGTTTTTCCAGCCATAGTTCATAGGATTTGAGTTAGTATAATGTGTCACAAGTTAGTTCAAGTCAAGACCTTTTCTGCCCAGAAAAACAGGGGAACCATGGATTTAAGCTTAGGCCTAGGGAGTCCCAAGCTAGGCCCTTGAGCCACATCAAGTTTGGGAGTTGCCTTATGATCAGAAGAGTCTAGGTAGAAGTTTTGGAGGTAAACTTGTAGTGTAAGAGTGTCTAATGCACCTAAGAAACCTTAGATGTCATTCTGAAATTTATCATAGTAAGCACCTTCACTTACCATATAGTTTTAAAGCACTTATGAGTGAGGCCTAGGTTGACCACTATAATTGCAAGATAGTATAAAGCCAGTAGAGTGAAAGGCCCAAGTGAGGGTCAATAGGATTTGGATGTTTTAGTAAAGGCACATCGAGTTAGGAGGCCAAAATTTGGAGATTTTGTCTAGTTTAGCTTTCAAGTGACTTAAGTTGTGGAGCGAGATCATCCAAGCCTAGTGTTGCAATATGGTGTGTGTGATATTATTTGATACTTAAATATGGTATGTGAGCATATGTGGCTATGTGTACTATTATGTTTATAAGGTGATTATAAATTGCGTGCATATAGGCCTAAGTGCCATTTGTGTTTAATTTCCGGTTGTAAATAGGCTGAGTTGGTGAGAATATATTATAATGAGGTTATTATTATTTGTGTAGGATCTCGAGATAAGGGTAAAATTGCCATAAAGGTCGAGTAAACCTTTCAGTTGCTCCTACTTGCCAGTCCAGTCCATTCCAACTTTTCTCAAGGTAAGTGATTCAACCTGCTTTTTAGTTTACACTGCGAATGTGTGATAACTAGTTCCTATATATATGATGCGAGTATCCTGATTTATCTTGTTATACCTGAACGAAGTGATTCTCAAATCTATCTTCGTATGATATAGAAATGCCATGAACCCTCAAGTATTTATTGCAAGTAGATCAAAAGTCATACCATGCTAGTATACCAAAGTAATTATGATGCAACAATAAAATATAGATTTGTTATAATACTTTATTGATCCTTTTGATTAACATGCTATTGATTCTTGAGAAATCTTGATATTGCACCCTGATGCTTTGATTCAACTTTTGTAAGAACCTCGACAGAAACTTTATCTTAATACCTAAAAGCCAGTCACTCCTTAAAGTCGTTCATGATTGTTTGATAACCCTATTCTTACCCTAACGCATGATACCCTGTTATACTTCGAATTAATGCTCACCTTCTTTGTATTTTAATACCTATACCTTATCTGGAACCGTTACCTTAAGCCTAATAAGGCTTTGTTCTTTCATATTATCCGATAGCCTTGCTAAATCTCCTTGTCAAAGTCCTTGTAAATAGAAACCTTTCAACTACCCCGATAGAGTAAAGTCTAGTGGATCATGGCCCTAAGATTTAGTGAACATATTTCCAGTGATTCAAAGTTGATCTATAATCCCTTGATAAAGATGTTTACTGTTTAAGAAATTTATTATCAATCGGCATCAGTTTTTGAAATGATTAAAAATTTGGATTTTCAGTCCCAAAGGGGGATAAATGTTTTCTTTAAATAGTGGATCTGGACTGAGACGCAAGTCCTTTCCACACTTAAATTGTAGGCTTAAAAGTTTCCTAGGGATCCCATTAATGTTTTAGAACCCAGCGAGGTTCGGGATTACTTCGCAGCTGATCACCGGCTGTAATCCGTAGCGTCATAAAATGGTTTTTGATTATGAAATGGTTTTGGAAATGTTTTGATACAAACAAATGATGCCATCACCCAAAAGTTCATCTCTTATTATTATTAGCTCTATCTTCACATTGTTATTCTTTTAAATATATATCAATTTACGTTAAGTACCGTATTATTTAGCACTTGTTGAGCATTTGGCTCACTACTTGCTTTCACCCTGATATTACAGCTAGCAACTATGGTTAGATTCAAGCAGACAGCACGTAAGACTTGTGATGCCGATGAGTATTTTCGAGCTCAGGTAGAATAAGAGATAGTTTGTGTGAGGACTCGATATTAAAACTAGTTGTAATAGTCAATAGTGTTGGGCTGTTCCAAACCCTGAACGGTAAGATCTTGGATTCGGTTGTATTTACTTTCTTTTATCTATCGTAATAATTTTATATTATGTATTGTTAAGTTGGGGGTATGACAAAAGAATTGAAGTTCTTTCAGTGATTTGTTTAACACATCTGACTCTGACATTTGATATGTCCTTCCATCTTAAGAAATAGAATCAGATTTTCTTTCATATTGTGCTTGTCATGAGCATCCAGTACCACATGAACAAAGATAACCTTATCAAGATGTTTCTGTGTAACATATTCAAGCGGTCTGTCAGTCAATAAAAATGGATCTCTAGTAGCAACTTCAACTCCTGTTTTAATCTTAGCTTCATCAGAACCTAGCCCAGCCCTGTCTCTTGGTTCTCTAGCATTTAACCTAATAGTCATGAATGTGGACGGAAATTGGCCTTTCTTTGCATCTGATGGTTTGACATTTTTCCACAGGTGTTTCTTTTTATCAGCTACTTCCATTTTGTCTAAATCAACTTGAGCACTATCAGAGATTGACTTGATGACTTTATCAGAACTTATTGTTTCGTGCTGTTCTTCACTCTGAACAACTTGAGCCTTGTCAGAGGTTGTCTTTGATTCTTTAGAAAGCTTCTTTCTTTTCAGAGTTTGAACATCTTCATCTTCAGCAAGATTATCATCAGTAACTTGAACCATTTTACATATTGGCTTCATCAGAATTTGAGGAATTTTCATTTCCAGTGGCTTGGTTGGTTCATCAACTTTTCTTTTCCCTTTGTCTTTGGGATCAATCTTAGATTGTGAACTAGTCTTGGCTTTAGACGCCTCAGTTTGTAACTTCTCCTTGATCACAATGCCTTTCTCCTTAGGCCGTGGAGGTTTCTTTGCAACAGAAGCTTTTGGCTTTAGATTTGTCTTTTCAGCTTTAAATCTAGCTTCTTCCTCCTTGAGATTTTCTAAATCCATTCCTGGATTATGCTTCAGAAATAATCTTCTAGCAATTTCCTCATCAAGTGTCTGAATCTTGGGATCCTTGTAGTAGACAATAGTCTGCTTTCCCTTGAGCTTCAGAGTTTGCAGGAACTTTTGAGAATCTTGACTTCCACCTTGTATCAGAACATCAGTTTTTGTCAGACTTTGCTCATCAGAACTTGATATCAGATTTTGAGTTTCAGTACTTGCTATCAGACTTTGAGTTTGAGTAGCTTCAGAACTTGTCTTCTTTTGAGTTGAAGATTTTCTTGCTTCAGTACTTAGTTTCCTTGAAGAAACCTTGCTGCTCTGCCCTTTACTTTGAACTTGACATCCACCCTTGCTAGGGTTTCCCTGGTCATCAGCTTCATCATCTTTCTTCTTCCGTAATTGATCATTTGAACATTTGGACTTAACTACCTTCTCCCCCTTTTTGGCATCATCTGATAGTAGGAGTGAGAGAAGAAGTGCCATTGAAGATTGAATATCATTCAATTGAGCCTGTTGATAAACTTGATTTTCCAGGACCTCATAGATTTGGGCTTGTTGCTTCTCTTGAGCTTTCTCAATTGCTTCTACATTTTCAGAAATAGGTCTAATAAACCTCTTTTTGTCAAGCTTAGTCTCCATTTCTAGCTTTTCAGCCTGTTCTGGAAGCTTATCAACCTTTTCTTGAGTTGCACAGTGCAGACCTTGAAGATTCTTGGTGGATAGAGCAGTGATCTTGAGTTGTATCTTGACATCAGAATTTATCATAAGCTCATCAACTTTAGCAATGTGCTCTGTCAGAATTTTAGAACTTGAAATGAAATTAGTTTCATTCCACTTTTTGGTCCACTCTACACCTTTGTGAGTATCCTCCCAAGGAACAAGTGCAGCTTGCTCAACAAACATCTTAACCAATGCTTCATTTCCCAGAATGGGAGCTGGAGTATCAACAGAACCACTGTCTTCAGAACTTGAAGAAGATTCATTATATTCTGATAGCACTAGAGTGTGTGATGCAACTGGAGATTCGGCAACAACTTCATCTAAATTCTTATCATCAGAATTTATCTCTAGATTTGGTGTAGATGGTATCTCAGCATCAGCATTTAAGATAGGAGAATGAGTTGGAGATTGCTGAGCTTCTGTTGGTGGAGATTCCATATAAAAAACATTGGGTATATTCAGATTGCGAATATCTATTTTAAAATCTATAGCTTGTTCTTCAGCATCATCTGTAGCTTCAATAGGAGAGACAGGAGGTGTTGGCACTGTATCAGGAACAGTGTCTTGGTCTTTATCTGTAGGTGGAAGAGATTCAATGATGATTGGCTCTTTTGAGATCAGAGATTCCTAATCTCCTTCCTCAGCTTCATTTGTATCCTCAGATGTAGGCTTAACATTATACCTTTTTGCCCTCATTTTCTTCAATCTCCTTTCCAATGAAGGAGTTGATTTAGCAGCATCAGAACTAACAGTTCTCTTTCTCTTCAAAGAATCAGAATCTTGAGCTGCAGTTTCTTTCTGAGAAGTGACATTCTCAGCTTCAATTGTCACAAGTTCTGATGCATGAACCCGTGCTTCCTCTTCAAATGTAACTCAGGATATGTCGATTCAAATTCAACATTTTTTTGTCAAATCAACACAAATTATTAGTAACCACAATTTTAATCAAAACATTCATCAAAATATACAGTTCAAGTGGATGAAGTAAAGATTAATAGGTTTCAATGAGAACATTCACATTCATATAATACGAGATAAACAAAGACTAAATCTTGCAATCAAAAGAAATTTCATTAAAATATCCAAAGAGTACATTTCATGAAATTTATAGATTACATGCAAAAGATTATAAGATAATCCTAGTCTAAGATAGTGAACATTAACAGCCTAGGTCTCAGAAGGAAAGCTATAAATTAGTTCCTCCCCCATGATCCATGCTATCTCCATCAGCATTTTCTAATGCTCCCCCTGTAGTTATGCTCTCTGAGACTTCAGAATTTGACTTGGATCCTTCAGGATTTGAAGTATCAGAGTTTCCAGAATTATCAGAATTTGGCTCATCAGAACTTGATGAATCAGAACTTGAAGAGCCAGAGATAGGTTCTGATGCTTCTTGAGAGTCTTGAGTTGTGGTAGGATCTTCGGCTTGCTCCCCCTGGACAGGTGCATTTTCCTTTGGAGTTGTTACCACAGTTTCAATGACATCAGAACTTAACCCGTCAGAACTTACAGGATCAGACTTTAAGTCATCAGAATTTACAGAATCAGAATTTAAGTCTTCATTTTCAAATCTCAGCTGATCGTGATCATTGAAATCTTCAAGTCCAGTAATCTTCTTATCATCAAAAGATACATTGATAGATTGCATGACAACCCTTGTTCTTAAATTGTAGACTTTGAAGGCTTTTGTGGAAAGTGGATATCCAACAAAAATTCCTTCATCAGCTTTTAGATCAAATTTTGAGAGCTGTTCAGGACGAGTCTTAAGAACAAAACACTTACATACAAATACATGAAAGTATTTCAGATTTGGCTTCTTTTTCTTCACCATCTCCTATGGTGTTTTTCCATGCTTGTTTATGAGTGTAGCATTCTGTGTAAAACAAGCAGTCTGCACAACATCAGCCCAAAAGTAGGTTGGTAACTTTTCTTCATCAAGCATTGTTCGTGCAGCTTCAATGAGAGTCTTGTTCTTTCTTTCTATAACTCCATTTTGCTGTGGAGTTCCAGGTGCAGAAAATTCATGTTTGATTCCATACTCTTTGCAGAACTCTTCCATGATTGAATTCTTGAACTCAGTGCCATTATCACTTCTTATAGTTTTAACAGAATCTTTGACCAACTTATCAAGTTGTCTGACATGATCAGTTAGAGTAGATGCAGTTTCATTCTTCTTGTGCAAGAAATGCACCCAAGTGTATCTTGTGAACTCATCCACTATAACCATAGCATATTTCTTCTTTGTAATACACATGACATTAACTGGACCAAATAGATCAACATGCAGTAGGTGATAAGGATCAAGAATTGAAGATTCAGTTTTGCTCTTGAATGAAGATTTTCTTTGTTTCTCCTTTTGACATAAATCACAAAGGCCATCAGGAGCAAATACTGATTTTTGTAGTCCTCTCACACGATCTTTCTTTATAAGCTCATTTATGTTGTTGAAATTTAAATGAGAGAGTCTTTTGGGCCAATTCCAGCTTTCTTCAATTGATGCTCTACTCAATAGACAGATTGCGGAACCATCAGAACTTGTTAAAAGTCTGGCTTCATAAATGTTACAATGCCTGTAACCTTTCAGAACCACTTTGCTTGTAGGATTGCTTACAACTTCACAGTGTTCTTCAAAGAAATCCACATGATAACCTCTCTCATAGATTTGACTCACACTTAGCAGATTGTGTTTAAGTCTTGAGACAAGAGCTACTGTTTCAATGATGATATTCTCAAGATTGATATTGCCATATCCCAGAGTTTTTCCCATGTTACCATCTTCATAAGAAACTCCTGGGCCATCTTTCTCCACAAATTCTGATAGCAAGGCTTTATTTCCAGTCATATATCCTAAACATCCAATGTCCAGCACTAGGATATCTTTCTTGTTGCCCTGCAATCACAAAGACCACTAATGGTTAGTTTTAAGGACCCAGTAATATCATCAGTATGAAAGGCATAAGTTTTTTGAGGTACCTTCAATTCAGCAATTTCAGGACTGTCATCAGCATTTGCCATCAAGGCATAGTTTACCTCATGTTCAGAATCTGAAGTGTCTGTCCAGCTTTTCTTCTTTGTGACAAGTGCTTTGCCTTTGTCACTTTTTCCTTTCTTGCAGTCAGGAGATATGTGGCCTCTTTCACCACAATTATAGCATTTGACATTTGAGTTGTCTCCTCTGTCAGACTTTCCTCCCTTGCCTTCAGACTTTCTGAACCCTTTCTTATCAGAACTTCCACCTTTCCTGGAAAACTTCTTTCCCCTTTTGAATTTCCTATAGGCTATCTTTGTGATGCCCTTCACCATAAGAGCACACAATTTCATCATCTCTTCATCAGCATCTATTTCAGGTAAACTTTCAGTTTCTGAATCATCATCATCAGAACTTGATGACTCTGAATCAAACTTTATGATAAAAGCCTTTCATTTGCCCCTTTTTGAGGTAGCCATTTTAGGAGATTCCTCCTCAACTTTAAGAGCAACTGTCCTTGACTTTCTTCAATGCCTATTGCTCCTTTGATCCATCTCAAGTTCATAAGTCTTGAGCATACCATAAATTTCATCAAGAGTAGTTTCAGTAAGGTCATAGTTGTCTCTTATGGTAGTAGACTTCAAATCCCAATTTTCAGGAAGAGCTAAAAGGAATTTTAGATTTGAATCTTCAAGATCATATTCCTTGTCCACCAGTGACAGATCATTCAAGAGTTTGACAAACCCGTCATATAAGTTAGGTAAAGACTCATCAGCTTTTGAGTCAAAGTGCTCATACTCTTGAGTGAGTATAGTCCTCCTGTTCTTCTTGATTGCATCAGTTCCCTAGCATCTTGTCTCCAGAGCTTCCTATATTTCCTTTGCAGTCTTGCAATGTATTACCCTATTTGACATGAGATTATAAATGGCACTATTCAGTAAATGCCTTACCTTTGCATCCTTGGCAATAGATGAGATGTCTTCAGCTGTGTACTCACCTTTATCCTTTGGTATGGTCTTTGCTGGTTGATCTGCAACTACAATAGAGAGCTTGGTTGGCTTATGTGGTCCTTCATTAATTCTGTCAAGGTATCATGGATCTGTAGCTTCCAAAAACATAACCATCTTTACTTTCCATATGGGATACTCAGAAGGTCTCAGTATGGGAACCCTGATAGTCTCATATCGACTGTGGGTTTGAGTCTTTTGAGTTTCTTCAGTTTTGGTGGGCTTGGTTGGAGTTTGTGCTTCTTCAGACATGATTGTTTGGATCTTTATTTTATGTGTGTTAAAATAAAAACTCTTATACCAATTGTTAGGTCACACAACACTGTAGAAGGGGGTTGAATACAGTGCTTAATACAATCAAATTGATTTTAAACACAAGTAACAATAAACAGATATATTCAATATGATAAACTCTGTTACAATGGAATTGTTCTCTCTCAGTGATGAACAAATATCACTAAGAGCTTCTAGGTTACAATGTATAATCTTCTCGATAATGATAACACATATAATGTAAACCTAATGTCTGTGTTTATATAGTACACAGTTACACGATAACTTCTAATTGATATGGAATATAATTATGTCTCCTAAAATATATCAATCAGATATCCTCTACAAGTCTTCCAGTCTTCTAACTCTTTCCATGCATATCTTCTTTTGTTTTAGTCTCGATCTTCTATTGTAAATCAGCTTCCTTCCTTAACTGTAAGTCCTCCCGCACTTAAGTTCTGATATGTCCTTAAGTTCTGATATGAAGTTCTGACTTCCAGTAAGTCCTGATTTATCCTGTTGTTAAGTTCTGAAAACTAAACACAAATCATATTAGATATGACATCTCAAATATATCTAACAAATCTGTCTTGAATTGTGAATTCTACTATAGAATAAAGTTACGCGAGAATCCACCTCAACTGTTTGTGCTCATTTTATGCATCTTTTGAAATTCTTTTGACAAGGGCTTCTCAGTGTAAATGAGTTACAACTGCCATCAGAATTAATGCTGTTATCAGAATATTTCTCCAGTAATCAGAGAATGTGAAAAGTCACCAAGAAAAATTAATTTGCTTTTCTAATGCATATTACTTAATACCATCAATGCACTTGGATCTTCACTTTCACATATTTACTCTAGATCTCAAAGGAGTACCTGATTTCAATTTTTTTTCTTTTTTTTCTTCAGATAAGTGAGGCTTATAAAGCATGTAGTTCATCCTTAAGATTTACTGACATCAAAATTTGACAGATAAGAAGCAATAATCTAGTTTGTGACTTAGTAAGAAGATACATGAAGTAAATTTGACTAAGATCAAAATCAGAATTTGCTTGTGTTAGTGATTTCCACATAAATAACTAGTTCAAACATAGGATACATAGTTTGTTCAAGACTACTAAGTCAGCATCTAACAAGATAATCCTCATTGGATTGAATAGTCACAGAACATTTAAAACACTTTCAGAGTTTATAGAATCACATCAGATAATAAGTAGTGTTGAATATGTTACAATTTAAGCACATATTACATTGAGATAAGAAAATCAGTAAACACTTATCATAAAGTCTGATGTATGAGAACAAAAACTAAACAGATTTTGAGAAAGAACCTGAAACCATTCCAAGTTCATTTATCAGTCTTGTAAAAGTAGCTTCACATAGTGGTTTTGTGAAGATATCTGCTAGTTGTTGATCTGTTGGAACAAAATGCAATTCCACTGTACCTTCCATCACATGTTCCCTTATGAAATGATACCTAATGCTGATGTGCTTTGTCATTGAGTGTTGAACTGGATTTCCTGTCATAGTAATAACACTTTGATTATCACAGTAAATAGGTATTTTAGAAAATTCTAACCCATAGTCCAGTAACTGATTCTTCATCCAAAGAATCTGTGCACAACAACTTCCCGCAACAATATATTCTGCTTCTACAATTGATGTGGAAATTGATTTCTGTTTCTTGCTAAACCAAGAAACCAATCTGCTTCCAAGAAATTGGCAGCTTCCACTAGTACTTTTCCTGTCTATTTTGCATCCTGCAAAATATGCATCTGAGTAACCTATTAGCTTAAAATCTGATTCTTAGGATACCACAATCCTAGATCAGCTGTACCCTTGAGGTACTTAAAAATTCTTTTCACATCTATTAGATGAGGTTCTCTTGGATCAGCCTGAAATCTTGCATAAAGACAGGTAGCATACATGATATCTGGTCTACTTGCAGTTAAATAGAGTAAAGAGCCAATCATACCTCTGTTGTTAGTAATATCTACTGATGCTCCAGTATCTTTATCTAACTTTGTGGTAGTGGCCATGGGAGTTGATGTAGTAGAACTGTCTTGCATTCTAAATTTCTTGAGTAGATTTCTGGTGTACTTGGATTGACTGATAAAAGTACCTTCTTCAGTTTGTTTGACTTGAAGTCCCAGAAAATAACTCAACTCTCCAATCATACTCATTTGATATCTTGACTGTATTAACTTGAAAAATATTTTACAAATTTTTGTATTTGTAGAGCCAAAGATGCTATCATCAACATATATCTGTACCAAAAGTAAGTCCTTTCCATGGTTGAGGTAGAATAAAGTCTTGTCAATTGTGCCTCTGTCAAATCCACTTTCCAGAAGGAATTGAGTCAGAGTCTCATACCATGCTCTAGGAGCTTGCTTAAGGCCATAAAGTGCTTTGTCAAGCCTATAGACATGATTTGGAAATTTTGGATCTACAAAGCCTGGAGGTTGTTCAACATATACCTCTTCTTCCAATTCTCCATTGAGAAAAGCACTTTTCACATCCATTTGAAAGACTTTAAACTTCTTGTGAGCAGCATAAGACGAAAAGATTCTTATGGCTTCCAATCTAGCAACTGGAGCAAATGTTTTATCATAGTCAATACCCTCCTGCTGAGAGTAACCTTTAGCAACTAGCCTTGCTTTGTTTCTTATAATTATGCCATCACTGTCGATTTTATTTCTGAACACCCATTTTGTACCAACAATTATTCTGTCCTTTGGTCTTGGTACTAGGGTCTAGACTTTATTTATTTCAAATACATTTAACTCTTCCTGCATTGCTTGCACCCAATCAGCATCTTGAAGAGCTTCTTCTACTTTCTTTTGTTCATTCTGAGATAGAAAGGAATGATAGAAACATTCATTTGTTGTTGCTGTTCTAGTTCTGACACCTGCTTCAGGATCTCCAATTATTAAGTCAGGTGTGTGTGATTTAGTCCACTTCCTTGCAGATGGAAGTTGATCTCTCGAACTGGATCCTCCCCCATGATCCATGCTGTCTCCATCGACATTTTCTGATGCTCCCCCTGAAGTTATGCTCTCTGAGATTCCAGAATTTGAGTTGGATCCTTCAGGAATTGAAGAATTAGAGTTTCCAGAATTATCAGAATTTGGCTCATCAGAACTTGATGAATCAGAACTTGAAGAGCCAGTGACCAGTTCTGATGCTTCTTGAGAGTTTTGATATGTGGTATGATCATCAGCTTGCTCCCCCTGAACAGGTGCATTTTCCTTTGGAGCAGTTACTACAGTTTCAATGACATCAGAATTTAACCCGTCAGAACTTACAGGATCAGGATTTAGGTCATTAGAATTTACAGAATTAGAATTTACATCTTCATTTTCAAATCTCAGCTGATCATGATCATTGAAATCTTCAAGTCCAGTAATCTTTTTATCATCAAAAGATACATTGATAGATTCCATGGCAACCCTTGTTCTTAAATTTTAGACTCTGAAGGCTTTTGTGGAAAGTGGATATCCAACAAAAATTCCTTCATCAACTTTTAGATCAAATTTTGACAGCTGTCATGATGAGTCTTAAGAACAAAACTGTTAGGTCACACAACACTGTAGAATGGGGTTGAATACAGTGTTTAATACAATCAAATCAATTTCGAACACAAGTAACAGTAAACATATATATTTAATATAATAAACTCTGTTACAATAGAACTGTTCTCTCTCAGTGATGAACAAATATCACTAAGAGCTGTTAGGTTACAATGTATGATCTTCTCGATAATGATAACACATATAGTGTAAACCTATGTTTGTGTTTATATAGTACACAGTTACAGGATAACTTCTAATTGATAATTTATATAATTCTGTCTCCTAAAATATATCAATCAGATATCTTATACAAGTCTTCTTATCTTCTAACTGTTTCCATGCATATCTTCTTTTGTTTTAGTCTCGATTTTCTATCCTTTAAATCAACTTCCTTCCTTAACTATAAGTCCTCCCGTACTTAAGTTCTGACATAACCTTAAGTTCTGATATGACCTTAAGTTCTGACTTCCACTAAGTATTGATTCTAGTAAGTACTGATATTTCCTGTTTGTTAATATCTGAAAACTAAACATTAAATATATTAGACATGACATCTCAAATATATCCAACAATCTCCCCCAACTTGTAAATTATGCAAAAATATACAAGTTAATAGATTTGATGATGTCAAAAACATTTAAGTTCAAAAGCAATGAGAGTTTAATAAGATTATTAACTATAACTTACAGAACATGCAGCTTTACCATCATCACTGGATCAATCTCAATCCATAATGATTCTTAACAAAATCTTTTACCAGCTTATCTTCAGCTTTTCTCTGAACTTCAACTAACTGTGCTTTGACCTGCATCAGTTCTTCATCTTTACTGTCACCAATTTGATAAATGGCTGTTCTGAGAGCTTGAATTGATGTTCTTTCAATTCCATCACCAAGTCTCATAACTCTAGGATGTAAAGAGTCTTCATTATAACATAAGCATCTTCCTTTTAGAATAACTTCCACCTTAGTAGAGTTCTTCAACATAGGAATTTCTCTTCCATCATCTTCAGTAATCATTGGAATGTACTGAAAAGCCTTTGTACCAGAGATTCTGAGAAGATCTCTTATAGCCTTCAAAATGTATTCTGACCATCTTCTTGTAATATCAGATTTTACTTCCAGAAGATAGTGAATATGTTGAAGCTCTCTAACAGACTTCTTTAGCACATCAGTATCAGCTAGTCTGTAAATTCTTCCATCATTGAGAAATAAGATCAATTTCTCTTTTAGATCATCTTTATCATGAGCATCTATCACAATTTGAGTAGACAATACTTTGTCAAGGTGCTTTTGTTTGATTTGTTCATATGGTTTGTCTGTCAACATGAAAGGATCTCTTAGAGTAACTTCTACTCCTGTTTGTATCTTTTCTTCATCAGTTCTCCAGCTCTATCTCTAGGTTGCTTGGCTCTCAACCCAAATGTTACGAGTTGATTAATCATAAGATTGGATTTTGGTTCAACTGGAGTATCTTTCTTCCATAATAGCTTCTTCTTATCAGCAATTGTCATCGTTTTCAAATCAACTTGATCATTGTCAGTGGTTGATGTCTTGATAGCTTGATCAGAATTTGCTATTTCTTCTGTAGCTTGATGTTCTTCATTCTGAACAACTTGAGCAATTTCTGAGGTTATTTTAGATTCTTCAATTAACTTTCTTCTTTTCAGAATTTCAACAGTTTCATCTTCTATCAAATCATCATCATGCATTGTTGTGGCGCCCCAAAATCCGGGGTCAGGAATTTCGGAGGCCACGCCATCTAAACTACTACAACCACATAACTCACACTATAATATATAAATACTCATGCTTCACGACCCTACACTTATCACACACACACACTTACAGGTTATTGTCTTGGAAATGAACCATTCATAACTAGAGTAATTCAACCATCAAGTGATAATTATTACAACCCAAAAGTGATCAAGTCTTACCGGGGAGTAACCTTTAAGTAAGGCTAGTCCGTCAGACAAATATACATTTCTTGTTTATTACCTTACATAAGTCATACTTATAAATAAGCCGAACTAAAAACAACTGAAAACTAATCTAGCTTATTCGGACTATCTGTGGTACAACACCAAACAATCTAAGGAACAGCTGGCCATTTCCTACCCGTTTCCTGGTTGTGGTTCTCATGGCATGTATCTTGATTCACTATTGTGTTGTGTCAATTTAAGAAAACAAGTATGAGCTATAATGCCCAGCATAATAATGTATAGTATGCAAATGACTGTATGATAACTTACGTAAAACATCATATATGATAATTATGTTTTATTCGAAATTAGTTTTCCTTGGTGATACACACCTTCTTATGAAAATAATTCTTTAATGGATTTTATTAACCTACGAATACCTTAAAAGTAAACCCAGCACCTAGGCTTGGGTTACGATATTGCATCACAATTCCAATTGGAAGAATTAGGACATTCGTTGGAGCCACCGCATATGATGATCAGTCGTACTGCGATAAAAGTAACCTTTTCTACTAATAGAAGGACGAGACCTTCGTATTCCGGTTATCACCCTTGCCACATATATGTCCTCATTTCGGGTATACACACACTTCGCAGGTCCGTAGGTACATATTGTACCGTCTCCTACGGTACCAGTAGTCTATCCAATACACGAAGTACTTGGATCCCACCCCTCCCTTGTCCCTTAGGAGATCCTATCATATCTCGAGAACTCGAACCACATCGAAGTTCCCCCAAGCATTTTGCTTGTTGATAGGCATAGCTTTACTTTATATATATATATGTACTTCCGAAAGTTTTTAGAGGAAGTACTAAGGATGTGAGTTGACCTTTGTCAACAGATAATTAAATAAGGGGGAAAAGTTTCTCCTTGAAACTATATTCAAAATATTAAACAAGTCGGGATAATATTCTCCGACGATCTGAAATTATTCGAATGATCTTCGAAATCAAAAAGTAATTTAAATCCGGTTCTATGATTTTTAAATCATAAATAAAGCCTTTAATAAATAATAATTAATTAAATGATAATCAATAAATAATTAAACCTTGAATGAGTTTACTCTTGTAAAAGAATATTTAAAATAATATTCCTCAACTAGTTTATGTCTATGAAATTAATAATCTTTAATGTTTAATCGGGTTTGGAATAAATAATCGTTGGAGTATAATTCTCCCATAATAAAGGAATAGGTATATAATATTTATTATTCTAACGCTAAAATATAGTTGAGGGAATATGATTGTTGGGAAGTCGTTTTAATATAAAATCAAGATATTTTAATATTTCATAAGTGGACGTTGAGTCCCTTTAAAACATACTATTATGGACTTGTAATCGTCCTATAATATCACCGGAATGATTCCCGGGTTCTTATCTTGAAATCCCGACCGACTCTCGGTCTTATTATAATACGTTACGCTTATAGCGGAATTAAACATTTCACGATATATACTTATCGTACAACATTGCTATATCATGCAAAATTCAATAACTACATATCATGGCAAATATGGTACTTATGCAATGATAGTAAAACAATCCTTTCACAACACAACAATAAATGGAGTTGGGTTCGTAAACTTGCCTGGGTATCTCGAGGTGGAGGATGCTCTAGGTTCTGCTCGGAAATCTATTAATCATAAACACAATTCGTTAGGTCCCGTTCTAATTTACGACGACTCGCATTCATGCGCTACTTATTATGCACCCTCTCAACTTGTACTACCCTTATTATTCCTTTAATTCCTTATTCACATCATGATCGCTTCATTTCTCTAAGTATCTTAGGTTCATTTTCATTATCGCTGTTGGTTGCGCTTATGGATTCTACGGTTTCTACTCGCGCGGTCTCGGCTCCGATATTTTTATAAAATTGAAAAATCATTATTTTCACTTAAAATTTTTATGGAAGTTAGGAAACTTAATATGTTACTCTCTGTAAACATTTCATGATTTATGAACACTTTTAAGTCGATCCTTTATATTTTCGAAGTTCGTAATTCGTAGCAGTTTTTGTCGCGTAAATCACTTTTAGTAAAATGACCATAACTTTTGATTCGTAAATCAGAATCAAATGATTCGAGCGCCTAAACGATCCTTATAACATTTTATATCATAATCAAGGGTTATTTTTCAATAAACTACAGTTTACATCTTCGGAACTTTCTGCAGAAACTTAAAGTTATGATTTGTTCATTTTAACGGAATTACGTTTACGATCGGGGTTTCGTTTACGCCCTAACTCTTAACACAACCACCAAAAATCATCATCTCATCATCAACACACAAAATCCTCTCAAGAACTTCATGTTCTTGGGGAAACAACAATCAACCTCACATCTACTTAACTAAACATCAAGATTTCAACAATACCACTTCTAAAACTAGGTTTACATCTACATACTAAATGGATCTTGAAAATGAATCTTAAATAAAGTTGGGCCAAATATTTTTACCTTTCTTGAAAGCTTGAGATGTGTTCTTGAGGAGGGTGGAGTCTTTGAAGTGCTTGGTATGATTTTTGGAACCTAAAACCACCATTGAAATCAAGAAATCAAAGAAGAGTTACTATTCATACTATTCACTAGTAACTTTCTTGATTTTATTTCACCCATCAAACCTTGATAAAAAGAGATGAAAGAATTTTATTACCTTAGTTTGGTTGTTAGGAAGCTTTAGAATTAATGGGATGATTTTACCATCGCTATATTTTGAGATTTTGATTTTGAATTCCTCCCTTTTCTTGAAATAGCTAAATGGAACAAGTGGGAAGAGAAGGAGGGTTTTTATGCTTGCTTCCTTGGTTGTTTATAGGAAATGGGATTGGTGATATCTTATATTGATTTGATATTCTCCTAGTTTGTATCCTAGTATTTTATTCTTGTTACAAATCTTGAGGACAAATCCAAGTAGCTTGCTAGTTTACAAGCTAAACTACATGTGCTAGCTTCCTTAGCACACTATTTGGCTAGCTTGCTTGATCATCCAATATTTAGCTCACTATTTGATAAAGTAACCATGGTTACTTTCTTACCATGGTTAGTTAATGTGTTATGTTTATTTAATCATTTACGTGTTCGCTCGGTCGCTTAAGCGTTTTCGTAATACTTACTCGTAAATGGTTCGCGACGTAATTCCTTTCGTATTTATTCCTTATGTTATGAATTATTATACTGGAATATAAATCATTAGGGTTTGAATTTTGTAATTATATTGTGATTCCCGTAATCCTCGATGAGTCGTAAATGCGGTCATTTTTCAAAGTTCGTTTTCTTCGAAAACTAATAGCGTTTACATACACTCATTTGGTACGTATAATCATAATATCAACTCCGAAACTCATTTTCTCATGCACTACATAGTGTGGGCTCAAAAGTTTTTCCCGTCCGTCAGGGTTACTATTCATTAACGTTTTACAAGGTCTCAAAAATTCGAGTTATTACAATTGTAGCATGATAGACAGGAACAGAAGAACTTATCTTTTTCTGAATCTTTAAAGGTTCACCAACCTTTTCTTTTCCTTTTGACTTAGGATCAATCTCAGTTTGTGATCTAGTCTTGGACTTTAAAGCCTCAGAATTTGACTTTTCCTTGATCACAATGCCTTTTTCCTTAGGCCTTGGAGGTTTCTTTGCATCATAAGATTTAGACTTTAGATTTGTCTTCTCAGCTGCAAATCTAGCTACTTCCTCCTTGAGAGTTTCCAAATCTATTCCTAGATTTTGTTTCAGAAATAATCTTCTAGCTATCTCCTCATCAAGTTTCTGGATTTTAGGATCTTTGTAATAAACAGTAGTCTTCTTCCCCTTTAGCTTCAGAGTTTGTAAAAACTTCTGAGAGTCTTTAGATCCTGACTGAATCAGGATATCAGAACTTGACATCAGACTTTGCTTAATAGAACTTGACTTCAGACTCTTAACATTCACAGCATCAGAACTTGACTTGTTATGTGTAGAAGATTTGCTAACATCAGAAATTACTTTCTGTGAAGATTTTCCTTGAACTTTTCCTTGACCTCTGTTCTTATCAGAGTTTCCCTGGTCATCACCTTTGTCATCCTTCTTCTTCAGCATTTGAGTAGGTGAGCATTTAGACTTAACTACCTTCTCCCTCTTTTTGGCATCATCAGGAAGTAAGAGAGAGAGAAGAAGTTCAACTGAAGATTGGATCGCATCCAATTGAGCTTTCTGAGAAGCTTGATTTTGTAGGACCTCAGTAATTTGGGCCTGTTGCTTCTCTTGAATCTTCTCAATGGCTTCAACTTTCTCAAGAGTAGGTCTGATATATCTATTCTTGTCAAGCTTAATCTGTCGATCTAGCTTATCAGCATTTTCCTTTAGTGTATCAACCTTAGCATGAGTAATAGAATGTAGACCATGAAGACTTCTTGTACTCATAGCTGTAACCTTTAGTTGAGTCTTGAAATCATAATTTGACAATAACTCATCAGCTTTTGATACATGCTCTGTCAGAATTTTGGTGCTTGGAATAAAATCTAATTCATTCCACTTCTTGGTCCACTCCACACCTCTGTGAGTATCCCCCCAAGGAATAGGTGCATCCTGTTTAACAAATTTCTTTACCAATGCTTCCTTGCCCAGAATGGGAGCTGGAGTCTCAACAGAAACACTATCTTCAGAACTTGAGGAAGACTCATTATGTTCTGATAGCACTACAGTGTGTGAAGCAACTGGAGATTCAGGAATAACATCATCTAAATTCTGAGCATCAGAATTTATCTCCAGAACAGGTGTAGATGGTATCTCAGCATCTAAGATTGGAGAGTTGACTGTAGATGGCTGAGCTGCTGTAGGAGCTTCCAAATAAAGAACAGTTGGAATGTGCAGCCTAGTGATATCAATTTCAGGACTTAATCCTGAACCTTCAATTGTTGTCTCTCTTACCGGAGAAACAGTAGGAGTGATCACTGTATTAGCAACAGTGTCTTGAGCTTTAGCTAGAAGGGCTTCAATGATAATTGGCTATTTTGAGATCAGAGATTCCTGATCCCCTTCCTCAGCTTCTGCAAAATCTTCAGATGGAGATTTAGCATTACACCTCTTTTCCCTCATTTTCTTTAGTCTCCTTGCCAATGAAGGAGTTGCCTTTTCAGCAGAGTTTACAGTTCTTTTCCTCTTCAAAGTATCAGAACTTTGAGCTTCAGCATTTACCTGAGGGATTGACCCTTCAGCTTCTGTTTCTTTCTGAAAATTGACATTCTCAGCTTCAACTATCACAGGTTCTGAAGCATGAACCTGTGCTTCAATTTTCTCTTCACTATCAGATTCATCTCTGAGAATCATCTTCCTTCGCTTTTGTGGAGGTTAAGGAACATACTTTTCCCTCTTAGAAGGTTTGGAAGATGAAGGCCTGATGGTATATGCTGATGGTTGAGATGATTGTGTTGGTTTGAAATATGTCCTAATGGTTGGTTGTTGTTGTTGTTGAGAAGTTTGAGGTGTTTTTGTGGTGGTGGTAGGAGTTGAAGGTTGAGGTTCAGAAGGTTGAACATCAGGATATAGTGCAGTTTATGTAACTGGATCATAGTTTATTAAGGCTTGTTTGACGGATTTAGGAATTTGGAGGGGTCTCAACACAACCTTCTTATTATCAGTAGATAATAAGTCATTAAAAGCTTTTCTAGCTAGTCTAAATGGTGGAATTAATTCACTATCTAATTGTGGCTTATCAGCACAAAAATAACCATAAATAAGCTGACAGAATCTATCAAAATAGACAGTATTCCTATCTTCTGTATTTTTGAATTATTTAAATATGTGATTATTATGGAAAGTATTAATTAAATAAAATATGTGTATTGGTTTTGACCGCTATGTGTTGTTTGATTATTATCTATGTGTGATTTATGATGTATCGGGTTGTCCGCGTGATTAATTAAGGAATTTTATTGAATTGTTTCACTTTTAAAGTGGATTTAATGCTAATTTATTTGTATAAATATTTGAAGTGTCTCTAAAATTGTTTTTATGATTTTATAATTAAAATAATTATTTTTTGGATTTTATAAAATTGAGAAATCAATATTTTATTAATTATTTATCTTTAAATGATTTTCTGATTTCCTTTATTTGTAAAATCTGTATTTAATTCTACAATTCTTCAAAAATTATGAAACTCATATTTATTTAAGTTTGGAATATTTCTCGAATTTTAAAATTATTTTAGAAATTTTTGGGATTAATTTCACCCGCGCATTGATTCGTTTAATTGATAAAAGCGGGTATAAATTGCATTTCAGAAATTATATTAAAATTACGAAAATTGTGTTTTCATTAACATCGGGATATTTATAATATTTTAAGACTGTTTTGGTAATTTTTCAGATTAGTTTCACCCGCAGCTTTGTTCGATAAACGGTATAAAACGAGACAAAGCGAGCAGATTTGGAAGTACATGGGGCATATAATTATCCAGTTTTGCTACGTGGCAGCGAAGAACAGGAGGGTGGCTTCTAAATTGCTACGTGTTTGATGACTGATATATCAAAGAGAAAAAAGAGATTGCAAAAACATTAAGAAAATAAAATAACAGCATAATTCTTTTCCATCATTTTCCTTAGTCTCTCACTCCTCTCACTCTCATCTATCCCTCTCTGTTCCGTTCATTCAATTCTCTCCTCTCCTTTCTACTCGCCCCTGTTCCTCTATTAATTTCCCGTTCTTGCCGCTGCTGTTCTCCGGTAACTGGCCGCCGCCTCCGCCTCATTTTTTCCGGTGGCCGCCTTGATTCCGGCCGCAGCTCTGTTCTGCCTTGATTCGCCATTCCAGCTTGTTTTATTCCAGGTTGCAGTGATGTGTCCGTGTGTTTTGTGCTGCATATATGTGTGTATCTGTGTGTGTTATGTCGGATTTTGCCTGTGAATTAATCTGTTTCCGGTTGCCACCGTATTTTCCGGTGAAGCGACCTTGGTTCCGCAGCGCGTAGGCGCGTAGTAGCTTGTTCTGGTTGCTTAGTTCGAATTGGACTTTCAGTTTTGGGAAAATTTTACTAATTTAAAATTCTTTTATTTTCTGCAGTATTTATTGATTAATATTTCATGATATAAATAAGTTATACGGAATTATAATTTTAATCGATGAAATTTGCGAAGGATGCCCAATGTATCGGGAACCCGCGAATTTTATCGCCGTCGGCGATGAGCTTCGGTGAGCCAACGGTAGACGGTGATGATATAATTCTAAGTCCTAATATTTTAAAAGAAATAAATGTAAAAACGTGAATAATAATTAGTGGTTTAAATCAGTGATTAAATAATTATTGCGATTGTTGTGTTTGAGATTTGACGTCGATTAATGTTTCGACAGGTAGTCCGATAAACAAAGGAGACGCTGCCCGATTTCTGTGAAATCAACTATGGAAATGCGGGAGCGTATCCGGTAATTAACGGGACGTCAATTGGATATATATACCTATACTTTATACGAACTTGATTGTATGTTGTGGCGAATGTTCTGTCCAAAACTCAGTAACCCTAATTTCGTAAAATGACGAGTATACATATCTTCTGAAAATGAACACTGAACCGATTTCGAGAACAGGAACCCTAAGTGTTGTCTGTGGTATTATAATATGAACAATTACGAGTCGGAATATGCTATCGTATGGGTAGGTTATAGCGAGGATATGTCAAGCGTAATTGGGTATCTAACATAGAGTATTTCGACCCTGTAGGTTCTTGCCGGAAAACCGACAGTGGACAATTGACTAAAGATAACCTAGTGGTCAGTCGATGAGCTCAGTAGCGTTTCAACAGAAAAACCTGAGTGTCGAAATCGAATCCAATGGGATCTAGTAGTTGGACATTAAAGCCTGAGCGACAGAGTCGGCTCAGAATTGATCAGTAATAGTTGTAAAGCCCTGTAAGGCAAGTACTTCTGAACTTTTCTTCAAGATATATCGCAAATATTTCCGAACTGTTTCATAACATGTCGCTATTATTCAAAATAACTCATGT
Organism: Apium graveolens; assembly: GCF_009905375.1. NCBI lineage: Eukaryota > Viridiplantae > Streptophyta > Magnoliopsida > Apiales > Apiaceae > Apium > Apium graveolens. Next base: position 168,986,261 of record NC_133651.1, read on the forward strand.
TTTATAATGCAAGTGCTTAAACTATTTACCCTTGAACCCTGATTTTTCTTGATCTTGAGCCGTAAGCCTTATTCTTTGTAAACCATCCTTTGTTGATCCTCAGATACCAAATCACACAAATATGATACTACACCCCAAATGTATAACTACCAAACACCAAACACTGGAACAAAATTGTTTGAAAACACATAAACTTTTATACTCCAATCACTCTTTATAACATCAAAGAACTATACCTTGAAAAATCACTATTTGTCTAATAGCTGATTCTTTTACAGATTGAAAGTCGTTTCTTTTACATAAACTGGTATACCCTTGTGATATCCATGAATTTCTTTACGTTTTATTCAAATGTTTAATCATCATTGATTATGATATTGTGTTATCGAATTATACTGTTTATCATATTGAACTGCTTTAGAATTGGATATTTTTTTTATTTGTGGACCAGATTCGTGGTCAAACAATACCAATGGTCAAGTTAGGCCAATGTGTGCCTTGGATCCAGTAATTAGAGCAGTGTTGTATGCTTTGCTCGGGGTTAGTGCATGACTGATCAGCAGCCTAACCTTGGTTTTAAAACTTAAAATGAATATCCAATTCTAATGATTGTTTAGCAATAAACTTGATTCCTCTAGACCACCTCGTTTGATCATTTATTAACCTCAATTATTGTCATTGTGACTTGCTGAGCTAGTTAGCTCACTCTTGCGAATTGTTTTTATGTATTCTACAGTTAAGAAGGATACGGTTGATAGCGAGGTTTCCCAGTACAATGTACGAGCTAGAATTCCAAATTGAGTTGGATCGAGCTAGCAGGAGCTTATTGCGGTAGTGAGATAGTAAGATTGTAAATTATTAGTTGTAAGTTAAATTAGTTGGGATTTGGTCCGTTGTAATAAAAGTTAAGGTTGTGGCTTGTTTTCATACTTTAACCTGTTGTGATCCGTGGTTATGTAAAGCAGGGTCATTGCAAATAGTATCTTATATACAGGTTTATATGTTGTGTATCCATTGTGGACCCCAAACTTCTGACCCGGGTTTGGAGGGCGCCACAGGTTGGTATCAGAGCTACAGGTTATAAGTCACTGAAACAAGCCTAGATTGTCGGGATTGGGCAGAGGGTTAGGATTAGGAATAGGAAATAGGAAAATAAGACGTTGTGAGGTTGAGTGCGATTGTATAGTAGGTCTCCGGAACGGTTCGTATTGCGATTCAGGATTCTTAGCTTGCGACGTGATTTCCAGACAACGGCAATGGTAGATCCTGATTTTCCTGTATCATTTGATCATTTGGAGCTTTCCGTTCAAGGATCGTCATCTTCTCTCGGATTTGACTTGCACCTTATTCCTCCATCAGTATTAATGGTACTACCTTCTGTTATAACAGTTGCACCTCTTCAAGCTATTCTACGCTAATTTTTCCCCTCTTGATATGAGACCACCTATTTAAGAACCTCCATCTGTTTATTCTTGTTTTAATGGACATTCGATTGTGAGTGTATCTCTTCAGTTTACCCTACACCCTGATCTATACCCCAGTTTAAAACTCGTCTTATGAAGCAACAGTCCCTACAAGGATGGATTTGATAATTACAGTAAATGATAAGTGCATAAGATATTAATAAAGGTGAAAGGGAGTTCAGAAAGAAGATTCGCGTGTTTCGGATTATAATTTCTACCAGATTAAATAGAGCCACTAGCGAATAGGCCACCTGTGATTAGCTTGTGGGATGAACTAGATGAATTTTGAAAGAGATAGAGACAAAAAAAGTATAGATCTAGATTTTTGTAGAATTAAATGATGGTGCTATGAAAAATGTGATATGTAAAGTAGTGATGTGATGTTATATAAGCAAACTTTGTTATATGAAATAGACTTGTTGGGTGCTGGATAGACATGTTCCACTTAATGACTGCAAAGATGATGATGGGAGTACTACCAGTATGGAAGCTTTGAAATGAAGCTGCGAATAAGATAATATACAACGACAGTTGAAGTTTTCATCGATTGAGGAAGGTAATAGACCTAATAAAGGAGAGAAGGTAGATTGAAGTGAATGAACCTTTATGTGATCGTTTCTTTAATTTGGTACCTTGTGATAGGTAGGAAGGGCAACAACTAACTCATATAGTAAGGACAACCAGATTTGTGATTTTCAAAATTTTTAAACAAGTTTTTGTTATTCCCAGTGCACTAACAATGAGATTTACAGAAGGGGGGTTGAATGTAAATCTCAAAACTTTTTCAAGTTTTGAGTAGTTTCTAAGACTAAGTGTTTAAGTGAACAAATGTGTGTGAATTGCTTGAAGCTGATACAGACAGATATATATTCAAACACAAATGTAAAGAACGCAAAGAACTTAAAAACTTTTCTGGTGGATTTGTTGTTCCACCAGAGATGTGTTATTTCAAAAAATCTGTGATTCAAAGAATTAAATCACAGCTGCTTCCTAGTACAAACTAGATGATTTTCTCTCTGGATATTTCTAAAAAGCTCAGGAAAATTCTTATCTAATTACTAGCTGCTACTTGGTTTATATATATCACCAAGTTTATAAGTGAAGACAAAACTGTAAAATACAATTAAAAAGATTCTTCACATGTTTCTTCTTCATTTCTCTATTAAATGCAATTTAGGCTTGGATGTAGATCTTTGAATACTTCCTTGTTTGCATTAGAATGGAAATGCTGCATTTTCTTGATTCCTCCTAGAGGCTTCCACATTCCAGTTTGTCTCTGTCAACCCATGTGCCTCTGTCAGCTTGTGAATTGTCACTATCAACTGCTAATGAACTAAGCATCCATTGAAGCTTTCATCCGTTGATGCCTTATCCGTTGAGGCTTTATCCGTTGAAGCTTTATCCGTTGATGCATTATCTTAATCCATTGAAGCACTTATTTGTTGATGGATATTATCCATTAACGCATTAGAGACATCCGTTGAAGCTTTGTTTCTTATCCGTTGAAGGTCTTCAATATCCGTTGATACTTCTTCACTTATACAAAATTACAAGGCATGAAATATTTACAATTAGCCCTCCTATTTGCATATCCACTAGTAGTCAACATGACTGATAATTTCCTACAACATCTAAGAATTACAACTTAAATCCAGAGAATGAAATGTGCTACAATACTAAACTTATTGCTAAGTAAAGCTACTCCTTCAACGGATAGCCAAGATGGTCTTATCCGTTGAGGCTACAAGCACTAGATTTCTATTTAAGTGTTTTGTTTAACTTATCATCAAACTAAAACACATATTCCTAACAATCTCCCCCTATTTATGTCTACTAGAACTGTAGGCATAAATTTAGGTTTAGATTGATGATAACAAAACACTTAACAAATATATAAACTGTAATAAAGCAGAAATTCAAAAGTGCTACAAAGATGTGTATGCTGAGATGGAATTGAAGAATTACATTGTTTCCAATGGTGCTTCTTTAGCCTGAGCAGATTAGTTTCTTTTCCTTTGATTCCTTGTTTTCTTTCCTAGCCTCCTGTCATTCTCCTCTATTTGAAGTTGAAGTTGTCTATAGAATTCAGCTTCATCTTCTTCATTGATGTCTAACTTAGATTGCCTATCCTTGAGAGTTTCATTACTGGCAATCTTGAGCTGATCTTCAATTCTGAAAAATCTTCTGACTCCTTTGTTGTCTCTGAACTCCATCAACCAATGAGGTGATTTGTGAATTGTAATTCCTCTTTCTTGAATGAGTAATGTTCTAGGCAAAGCATTGGGCTCCCTCCAAGTTTTCCTTATGTTGGCAATCTTGTTAAGAATCTCAGCCTTGGCAGTCCTGGTAAAGCCAGAATCCCTTTGTATGGCTGAGTAGACTCTAATCAAGGTAGAGTAGCCTTCATTCAGAATTCTGTAAAGAGGCCAGGTTCTTTCCCCATCTCCTTTGTATTTGAACACTAGTCTTTCTGGTAGCTGTCTGTAGGTAGTTATTCCCCTTACTTCCTACAGCTCATCCAGATAGAGTTCAATGTCTGAAAATTATTTTATGTCACAGATGTGAACATAATCATCCTTAGAGGCTTGAGGCTTAGGCTTAGGCTTCTGTGTGAATTTGATTGAGGCTTTAGAGGGTGTTGATTTGATTCTTCTTTTCTGCTTCTTTGATGGTGGAGAAGAGGTTAGGAAGGTGGGCAATTTGATGGTGTCCCAATCAATTGGTTCCTCCTTGGGAATGATTGTTTCACCATGAATGTTCATGAAGGGGTCAGGCACAATGGGTTCAGGAATAGAGGGTAGTGGTTTGGATATTGATTGGGTTTCTTCAGTCTCATCTACCATATTTCTCTTTTCATTGGCCTTCTTTCTGTTCCCTTTCTGCCATTCTTCTCTTCCCTTACTTCTTTCCTCCATATCAGTATCAACCATGTCCCCCATAGTTTCATCTTCACTTTTGGCTTCAATTTCTTTCTGTTCTTCAGCCTGACTTAATTTTAGCTATTTTTCAAGCTTTGCTTGTGCTCTTTTGTCAGCCTTTAGCTGTTTGGCTTCTTCCTTCAACCTTCTGGTTTCTTCCCTCTTGGCTATTGAGAATTTGGGATGTCCTTGCAACACACATATGCTCTTTCCCTCTCTAAAGATAATAGCCATGTTCCTCCTTACAGCCACATCCATGGTCTCTTTGAGCTTTGTTATACTTCTACCCAAAAGCTTGTCCTCATCAGCCTTTGGAAGAGGAAAATCCACTTCTTTCAGAGGATTCTTTGTAGAGTCCTTTTTGGATCTATTGTTGGGCTTGAGAACCATAGGTTTTAGATCCTTAGAAGAAGTCTCTCCAACTTTATTCCTCCCTACTGGCTTGAGCTCCATAATAATTGATTCCACTTTTGTGCTATGCTTCACAGATTGTGATTGAGAAGTTGTAGAACCAAATATTTGTTGCATCTTTTCATCATTCTTCTTCCTTTGCTCTTAGACTTGTAATTCAGCTGCTGCTATCTGGATTAGATCAATTCCATCAAGCTTTCCTTTGATTTGAATAATTGGAGAAGTGGTGATGGCAGGAACTAGCACTTGAGAAATTTGAATTATTGTTGATGGCTCTCCTTCCCCTTCCCCTTTATTCTCCCCCTTTTTGTTATCATCAAGGGTAGGGGTCAAGCCTTGTGCATTTGCCAGCTGCATGAGTAGATTTGTTTGAGTTTGTTGATTCTGAAGAATGGTGACCATAGAGTCTTCAATGATCTGAACTCTGGTTTCCAATCTGGCCAGTCTCTTGTCAGCATCAGATTCTTTCCTCAGTCTCCCCAACAAATCTTGCATAGTACCATAAGGTATGACTGAATCCAACTTCTCAGCATTGTAGGATTTTAGATCAGCAATATCCTTCTTGAGCTCATCCACACTTAGATTCTGTTTGAAATGCTGCAACTGCAAGAGATGCAGAGATTCCCGATGAGCTTGAAGAATTGCCTTTGTACCAGCATCTGTAGTCTCCTGAAGGGCCTTCTGAATTGTCATGACTTGTCTGACCAAAGTGACACCAAACTCTCCTGGTGTTGATACTTTTGCCCATGCCCATTCAGGAAGATCTGGAACAGAACTTGGGCATGCTACTCCCCCTAAGTTCATGCTCTCATCCAAAGAATCAGAGTCATCATCATTAGAATTTACTCCAAATTTTTCAGATGGCTCACCAGCTTGAGAATGCAGCTTGTTAACAGCAGCTTTGTCTCTGAGAAGAGATTCTGAAGTGTGTACAATGTTTAATGTCTGTTCTGCCTCCACATTGCCCTGAGCAGCTAATAATTGATAGGCTGAAACAGGATGAGTAAAAGTATCAGCATCCAAGGAAATGTTATCAATTACAGCTTTGTAATGTTGCTGAAATTGTCTTTCCTATTCTGCATCATCCACTTTCATTGACTCACTAGCAATGGCTGGATCCACCCTTATAGCTTCTGTACCTGCCTTTCTCTCTTTTTCTCTATTTTCTTGCATCAGGGACTCCCCCTGGCTCACACACACCCTCACACCCTCACCCTCACCTTCTAAGGTGGCACTCCCCTCACTCACTTTTGCCATGCTGGAAGAAATAGCATGCATATGGTGACTCTCAACCTCTCCTTTTGCCTGGGAGCAACCCAGTCTCTCACTCAAAAGATCACTCCCTTCCCTCAAACCTAAAAGTGATTGTACAGTAGCCATGTCCTCTACAGTTGGAATTGTTTCTGTTATGGGTGTAGAGACCATCAACGGATAGGGAGTATCCGTTGAAGTGGAAACTGATGGTATCAACGGATAACTGCTGTTAAGCTTATCCGTTGAAGAACAACCACTTGCCAACGGATGAGAGATATTCGTTGAAGAAGGAAAAGATGTAGATATAGAAAGTGACATAATTGTTAAGTCTGTGTGAATTGATTTTAAGTAAGGTAACACAGATTCTTCAACTACATCTGAAAGAATTGGCTGATGATCCAACAAATCATCTAAAAGATGATGATCATCAGGTTTTGAGTGGGGCTCCTCCCTGAGTTTTAATGAGGGAGAATCAGGAATTGATGTGAATATCATATCCACATCCAGAGAGGGTGATGGAGAGTTTGATGATTGGTGTGTTTCTATTATGAGAGAATGGGGCTGTGACTCCATATTTGTTGGAATCACATCAAGCTGAATTTGAGAAGGCTCAGATACAGGTGGATGTATATGTGCTGTGTGTGCCCCTTGTGTGGAAACTAGGGTCTTGGCCTTCTTCTTCCTTGAAAAGGCTTTAATTGGTGAATGTGTGGCTTCAGTGTCCCTCCCTCTTTAGGTCTGTGTCCCTGGTTGGGGACTATTTTCAATAGTTGCACCCTTTTGGGAGGATGCAACTAGGGATGTGTTAGACTCCTTTTGAACCACCATAGTCTTTTGAGAGACTGTGGCTTGGCTGGCTTGGGTACCACTCACCTCTCCCACCTTATCCTGGGGGGTTTCTTGATGTTCACCCCTCCCCTCACCACTCACACCCTGTTCACTCCCTTCAGGGTTTATGGTAGTTGTTACAACTGTTGTCTTTTGAGAGACAACAGAGGTAGTTTTCTTTGACTTGAGTTTTGAAACTTTAGTTTTGGTGGCTTTGGTAGGAACCTGTTTGGGCAAAGACACAGATCCCATTGCCACACTTGAAGACAAAGAAATAATGGGGTTGGAGATAGTAGGAGTTATAGAAGTGTTTACCTCACTTACCTGTGGTGCATTCATGATTGGAAAATATACCAATGGCACCTGGCTGTTGAGGTTCATTCTCAAAAGGTCTGCAAGGACCCTTTTCTCTTTTGCCCAGCATTTGAGTTTATTATTCTCATTTGATATAACCAATCCTTCAGCAACATGGTTAGCCAATAACATAAAGAATCTAGCATAGTAGATGTTATGTGGTCTATTAGCTTTGTTACCTAATTTGGAACCTAATTCTAGCATGACACAGTTGCTAAAATTAAAGTACCTATCAGAAACTAGCATATAAAGCATATTAACAAGAGATGAAGTTATGGCATCAAAATTGCTAATCTTCCCAGAGAAAACCTTAATAAAGGCATCTCCAAGAAAACTCCATTCTTTCCTAAGGCCTTTCCTTCTAATGCTACCTAAACTAGCAGAATCAAAAGCATAGCCTATGGAATCTAACATAGCGGATACATCTTTATCAGTGTGTGGTGTTATGACATTATTCTCAGGCAACTTAAAGCAAGACTGTATATCATCACAGTTAATGCAATAATCCTTACCTTTGATACAGAAGGCAATAGTCATATCTGTGGAGTTGAACTCTGCAGTTGTCCAAATCTCCTCAATCACCTCACATTAGATGGTTGGGGCTTCCAGCATTGCATAGCTCAGTTTGCAGTGTTTGATGAAGTCCATCATCTTGTGATAATCAGAATGGGCTTCATTCTTTTCAACCAAGGCTACGAAATTATTCTTTTCATAAACAAATCATGTTTGAGACATAATTTTGACTACTGGTGCCCTTGTTGTGAGTAGAGGCTGCAGAGAAAAAACTTGAGAATTTTGGAAGAGAAGGAGAATGAAAATTGCAAGAAAGCGTAAAGTGAAAAATAAGAGTTCAATGGGCTTTTATACTTTCTTGAATTAAAACGTAAATAAAATGATACTTTTAAGTAAATTACAGCCGTTTAAGAATAAATAAAACTGTAGAAATTCTAAACTGCCTTTAAAACAAATACATACAACAGTGTATATCTGTATCAACGGTTAAGTAAAGAAATCAACGGCTGTGATTTACTGAAAGTAACTGATGTGACACTTCAACGGATAAGGTAAATAGTTATCTGTTGATGACCAACACTATTTTATCCGTTGAGGGATAAAATTACCAGAAATGTATTTGTCTTTCAACGGATAATGAACATCCGTTGATAGAACAATTTTGGCTTTCAACGGATAGGGAATATCCGTTGATAGGATAGGTCTTTCTTGAAGCCAACTTTGTTCTTACAGCAAATTCATTTCAGGCTTCAATGCAGATTATATAGAGGACATAAATTTATGAATAATTAAGCATACCTAGCTCACTTACTAATCTTGTGAATGTTGATTCATCAAGTGGCTTGGTAAATATGTCTGCAATCTGCTTTTCACTTGGAACAAAATGAAGTTCCACTGTACCTTTCATCACATGTTCCCTAATGAAATGATACTTGATATCAATGTGCTTGGTTCTTGAGTGCTGCACTGGATTTTCAGCAATGGCAATGGCACTTGTATTGTCACAGAATATTGGAATTTTGTCAACAGTCAAACCATAGTCAAATAGTTGATTCCTCATCCATAGTATCTGTGCACAACAACTACCAGCAGCAATGTACTCAGCTTCAGCTGTTGATGTAGAAACAGAGTTTTGCTTCTTGCTGAACCATGACACAAGCTTGTTCCCTAGAAATTGACAGATGCCAGTTGTGCTTTTCCTGTCTATTTTACAGCCTGCATAATCTGTATCTGAGTAGCCAATTAGATCAAAACCAGACTCTCTAGGGTACCAAATTCCTAGATTTGGAGTCCCTTTGAGATATCTGAAGATTCTTTTAATAGCCACTAAGTGAGATTCTTTAGGGTCAGCTTGAAATCTAGCACAGAGACATGTAGAAAACATTATATCAGGTCTACTAGCAGTTAAATATAAAAGTGAGCCAACCATGCCTCTATAACTTGAAATATCCATAGACTTTTCAGCCTTGTTTAATTCAAGCTTGATGGCAGTGGCCATAGGAGTTTTTGCAGATGAACAATCCATTAAGTCAAACTTCTTTAAAAGATCATAAATGTATTTAGTTTGACTAATGAAAATTCCATCACTAACTTGTTTAACTTGTAAACCAAGAAAATAAGTTAGCTCTCCCATCATGCTCATTTCATATTTACTTTGCATTAACTTAGCAAACTTTTTACAAAGCTTATCATCTGTAGATCCAAATATAATATCATCTACATAAATTTGAACAAGTATTTTAGAGCCATTAACATTTCTAAAGAAGAGAGTTTTGTCAACAGTACCTCTTGTAAAGTGATTATCTAGAAGGAATTTTGACAAAGTCTCATACCAGGCTCTAGGTGCTTACTTTAGTCCATAGAGTGCTTTCAACAGATAATACACATAGTCTGGAAAGTTTGGATCTTCAAATCCTGGAGGTTGGCTTACATAAACTTCTTCCTCCAATTCCCCATTTAGAAATGAACTCTTGACATCCATTTGATAGACTTTAAAATTGGCATGGGCTGCATAGGCTAGAAAGATTCTGATGGCCTCAAGTCTGGCAACTGGAGCAAATGTTTCATCAAAATCTATCCCTTCTTGTTGAGAATAGCCTTTAGCAACCAATCTGGCTTTATTCCTTATGACAATGCCATTTTCATCCATCTTGTTTCTGAATACCCATTTTGTGTCAATAGAACTCTTGTACTTTGGCTTGGGTACCAGCTTCCATACTTTGTTCCTTTCAAATTGGTTTAGCTCCTCTTACATTGCTAAAATCCAATCTGGATCCAATAGAGCTTCTTCCACTCTCTTAGGTTCCTCCTGTGATAGAAAGCTACTATACAGACATTCATCTTGAGTAGCCCTTCTAGTTTACACTTTAGATGTAGTATCACCAATGATCAGTTCAAAAGGGTGATTCTTGGTCCATTTCCTTTGAGGTGGTAGATTAGCTCTAGATGAGGTTGCCTCGGTATTGTCATGATGTGAGATAGAATGTTGATTGGTTGAAACTCCGCCCGAGTTGCTGATCCTTTGAAAGGAATTGGGAGCTCTATCAACTGATGAAGTGAATTGATTATCCATTGACAGACTGTGATCAACGGATGCTTCATTATGAACTTCAACGGATGATGCACTTTGTCTTTCAACGGATGCTGCAATTCTTCTATCAACGGAAGCTAAATTATGACTTTCAACGGATGCAGCATTCTGTGCATTATCCAAAGACAGATTCTGAATTCTTCTTGAGATGCCTTTTTCATCATTCTCATCTTCACTATCATCACAATATATCTCAATGTTGTCAAATTTGAGTCCTTCATGATGTCCCTCATCTGTTAGTCCATCAATCTTTTTATCATCAAACACAACATGCACAGATTCCATGACAATGTTGGTTCTTAGATTGTAGACCCTATATGATTTTCCAGCAGAATAACCAACAAATATTCCTTCATCAGCCTTTGCATCAAACTTTCCTTTGTGATCAGATTGATTCCTTAAGATGTAACATTTACAACCAAAGACATGCAGAAAGTTTAAAGTTGGTTTTCTTCTCTTGAATAATTGATAGGGAGTCATGCCTTTTGCCTGATTGATTAGAGAAATATTCTGAGTGTAACATGCACAGTTAACAGCCTCAGCCCAAAAGTAAGTTGGGAGTTTTGACTCTTCAAGCATTGTCCTTGCAGCTTCAATTAGTGATCTGTTCTTCCTTTCCACCACACCATTTTGTTGTGGGGTCCTTGGAGCTGAGAACTCATGCATGATCCCATTTTCTTCACATAACAACTTCATGGTTGAATTCTTGAACTCAGTTCCATTGTCACTCCTAATACTCCTTACTTTGAAATCCAGATGATTGTTGACTTGCTTGATATGATTGATAATGATTTCACTAGCTTCATCCTTTGATCCAAGAAAATAGACCCATGAAAACTTAGAGAAATCATCAACAATCACTAGGCAATATCTTTTCCTTGAAATTGACAATACATTGACTGGTCCAAAAAGATCCATGTGTAGCAGTTGTAATGGTTCATCAATTGCAGATTCAAGCTTCTTACTGAATGATACTTTCTTTTGCTTTCCTTTCTGAAAAGCATCACACAGTACATCCCTTGTGAATTCCACTAGAGGCATTCCTCTAACTAAGTCCTTTTTGACTAGATCATTCATTATCTTGAAATTCAAATGGGACAGCTTCTTGTGCCATAGCCAACTTTCAACTGCACTTGCTTTGCTGAAAAGACAAGTAATGGATTCTGCATCTGTAGAGTTGAAGTCAGCTAAGTACACATTCCTTTTTCTAACTCCAGTTAGAACGACTTTATTGTCCTTTTTACTTGTGACAATACAGGCTTCAGAATTGAAGGAAACAGTATTTCCTCTATCACATAGTTGATTGATGCTTAATAAGTTGTGTTTGAGACCATCAACCAATGCAACTTCATCAATGATGACATTTTCTTTTGAAATCAAGCCATATCCCTAGTGAATCCTTTGCTGTCATCTCCAAAGTTTATGCTAGGGCCAGCTCTCTCCTTAAACTCTGTGAGCAGGGTGAAATCTCCTGTCATGTGTCTTGAACAGCCACTGTCCAAGTACCATAGATTCCTTCTTTTTCCCTGCACACAACAAAATCAATCAAGTTGATTTTGGTACCCAAGTTTCCTTGGGTACAGCCTTGTTAGTCTTTTTCCTAGACTTCATTCCTCCTGCATCTTTTGACTTAGGTAACTTTGGGTCAACCTTGATCTCAGATGTGGTTGGTTGAAGTGTAGGGTTAGTCACAGAATCATTTAGCACATTTGATTGGATTTGATAAGGCATAGATTGTGCAAACATGTTATTCCACATAGGCATATTGCATGGCATTTGAGGCATACTAAATGCAGTAAAATAAGGATTATTAATATATGGCATGTTTGCAAAATGTGCATGGGGATTCTGATGAGACATAACAGGCATGGCATGCAGAGGTGACATAGACATGTTAGGCATAGAGGGATTTGAAGGCATGGGAGAATTTTTAATAGATTTGCAATTATCAGATAGGTGATTAACACTTTTACAATGCACACAGCTTTTTCTAGGAGCATACCGATCAGGTGTGTAATTGTTATGTTTATTAATCCCTACCTTCCCATTTCTTTTAGATTTTCTTTTAATTTTGCTTCTTATCCTCAACCAACTTAAGCCTATTTTTCAGCTGATCCAAAGTCATGTGTCCTATATTCACCTTACTGGCATCTTTGGATGTGCTAGCTCCTTCTTTGACAAAGTTCTTGAGAGTAGAATCATTCTTCTTATTAAGGTTTTTATTTTTAAAATTACTTGCCTGTTTTAATTGATGATCCTTCAACGGATGCTCCTTTTCTTCCTTCAACGAATAACTTTCATCATCCGTTGATTCCACATCCATTGACAATCCATCAATTAATTCTAACTCCTTTTTGTTTATCTTCCAGGCATCCTCACAGAATGATTCAATTCCCTGAACCTTGGCAATTTGAACACTAACATCCCTAGATGTTTTCCAGGGCTTGATTACCTCTTGCTCACTTTCTAACTGTTTAGAAAGAATTTCTACTTTCTTAACAGCTTCTTCTAGTTCACTCTCAACAGTCAATCATTTAAGTTTAATCTTTTCAAGCTCAATTACCTGATTCTCTAACACAACATTCCTATCACTTAAAAACACATTATTCTCTTTGATCCTAGTGTTTTCTTTAGCTAGTGATTTAAGGGAAACACACAAATGATATAATTCATTGGACATATCATTTATGGCTTCATTGCATTCATGTTTAAAAAGCTGAGAGAGATCAGTAGTAATTACCTGGTTGCTTGATGAACTAGTTTCATTTTCATCAGAATTAGCCATCAGGGCTAGGTTGACATATTCCACATCATCATCTTCATTGACCCCATCTGCTGCCCAATCATCTTGAGTGAGAAAAGCTCTTCCTTTTGTTTGAGCAAATCAAAATACTTCTTTTTGTAATCAACTTGCTCAAATTTCTTTTTATCAGAGGTTGGCTTCCTACACTCACTTGAAAAGTGTCCACTAATGCCACAGTTGTAACATTTGAACTTTGATTTGTCCACCATGTTTTTGTTTGGCTTAGTGAATTCTGTATTTTTCCTGAACTTCATCTTTGCAAACCTTCTGGACAGAAAAGCCAGATGTTCATCAATATCGTCAGAGTCATCCTGACTGGAATTGTCTTCATCCTCAGCTACTTGCTCTTTACCCTTGCTTGATTCTGATTTGCATGTGCCAATTTTGAGACTTGGCATTGTCTTTTCCTCATTCCTGGCTTCAACCTTCTCACTGTCAGCTACAAGTGCAACTGATCCTCCTTTTCTATTTCCCTTTTCCAACAACTCATCTTGCTCCATCTCAAGTTCATATATCTTCAAAATTCCATATAATCTTTCAAGTGTGAAGTCCTTATAATCTTGAGAATTTCTTAGAGAAATAGTCATAGGCTTCCATTCCTTTGGTAGAGACCTTAGAAATTTTAAATTGGAGTCCTTGACTTGGTACACTCTCCCATACAGCTTCAATCCATTCAACAGTTTCTGAAATCTGTTGAAGGTATCATTCAATGATTCTCCTTCTTCAAAGTGAAAATATTCATACTGTTGAATGAGAAGCTGTATTTTGTTTTCTCTAACTTGCTCAGTGCCTTCACAGATAAGCTGCACAGTATCCCAAATTTCCTTAGCAGTTTGGCTGTTGATGACATTGTCAAACATATCTTGATCCAGACCATTAAACAGAATGTTCATGGCTTTCTTGTCCTTGTGGACCTCTTCAATATCTTCAACAGTCCATTCTGCCTTTGGCTTGGGAATAGACTGTCCAACAGCAACTGTAGCAGTTGCAGCTGTTGCCACCTTGTGTGGGATGCGAGGACCATTCTCAATACAGTTGATGTAGCTTTCATCTTGAGAGAGAAGATGTAAATGCATCTTCACCTTCCATTGATGATAGTTATCTCTTTCCAGGATTGGAATCTTTACACCAATATCCTTCTTACTCATGATGTTAGCAGAATAGATCTTTAAACTCTTTGTATGTTAAGAGCTTGCTCTGATACCAATTGTTATTCCCAGTGGACTAACAATGAGATTTACAGAAGGGGGTTGAATGTAAATCTCAAAACTTTTTCAAGTTTTGAGTAGTTTCTAAGGCTAAGTGTTTAAGTGAACAAATGTGTGTGAATTGCTTGAAGCTGATACAGATAGATATATATTCAAACACAAATGTAAAGAATACAAAGAACTTAAAAACTTTTCTGGTGGATTTGTTGTTCCACCAGAGATGTGTTATTTCAGAAAATCTGTGATTCAAAGAATTAAATCACAGCTGCTTCCTAGTACAAACTAGATGATTTTCTCTCTGGATATTTCTAAATAGCTCAGGAAAATTTTATCAAATTACTAGCTGCTACTTGGTTTATATATATCACCAAGTTTACAAGTGAAGACAAAACTGTAAAATACAATGAAAAAGATTTTTCACATGTTTCTTCTTCATTTCTCTATCAAATGCAATTTAGGCTTGGCTGTAGATCTTTGAATACTTCCTTGTTTGCATCAGAATGGAAATGCTGCATTTTCTTGATTCCTCCTTGAGGCTTCCATATTCTAGTTTGTCTCTGTCAACCCATGTGCCTCTGTCAGCTTGTGAATTGTCACTATCAACTGCTAATGAACTAAGCATCCGTTGAAGCTTTCATCCGTTGATGCCTTATCCGTTGAGGCTTTATCCGTTGAAGCTTTATCCGTTGATGCATTATCTTTATCCATTGAAGCACTTATCCATTGATGGATATTATCCGTTGACGCATTAGAGACATCCGTTGAAGCTTTGTTTCTTATCCGTTGAAGGTCTTCAATATCCGTTGATACTTCTTCACTTATACAAAATTACAAGGCATGAAATATTTACAATTAACCCTCCTATTTGCATATCCACTAGTAGTCAACATGACTGATAATTTCCTACAACATCTAAGAATTACAACTTGAATCCAGAGAATGAAATGTGCTACAATACTAAACTTATTGCTAAGTAAAGCTACTCCTTCAACGGATAACCAAGATGGTCTTATCCGTTGAGGCTACAAGCACTAGATTTCTACTTAAGTGTTTTGTTTAACTTATCATCAAACTAATACACATATTCCTAACAGTTTTCGAAAAAGATTTTCCCTTATAAAATTTCTAAAAGCCTTTTTAAATAAAATAAGTTTTAAACATTGGTTGTCAAGTTACTACTTGAGTTTCTTGTTTGCTAAAAGACACTGATTACCTGGAAGGATACTTGTTTCAGATTTAGTATTGTTAATTCAGAGGACAAAGTAACCCGCGATTAGGAAGATGTTGATTATTCTTAACAGTAAGGTGCAAATATTGTTTGTCAAGATTAACAACAGAATTCACATACGGAGTAATTATTCATGCAGTTGCAGAGACCATTAAAGTTTAAAGAATTCCTTGATTTAAAATGAGTCGGGGCATTATCGAAGAAGATTGGGAAAATTTCCAGACTTTTCTAAAAGAAGAAAATTATTTACAAAAGGATCGTTATGTTGAATGATTCGTGGTTATTCTAAATTGAAAAGAGGAAACTCGAGGTTATCTGGTGGGAACGCCATTATGATCGAATTGTTAGAATATTATACATGTAGGTGCGATGTTAAAGACGCAAGACTTAACAAGTAAGAATCTATCATAATGCTTAATTTGCAAAGGTATTTCAGCGTACCCTCTAAAGTTGTTATATGACACAATTGGCATATGATCGAAAAAGCTCGAAAGATGAACACAAGTGAAATATGGATGGTGACCAATGGTATCATCCTTGTCCTCAATATTACAGCGTATACTCCTATTTAATTCCTAAAAATGTATGAACTTCTTTTCTTAATAAACTCCTTATGATGATATTAAAAAGGAGGATATTACATTCCTTTCAAATTCAATTGTTCCCTTCAAGTTTTGCTTTCTGATTGGGATAAACAGTGTTATGAGGAGACACTTTATCAGAATGATGAAGAGTCAGGTGGGACGCCACCTAATCATGTGTTGTATGCCATGTGGTACGAAAGACTGGCCATCTTAAGTACCAATGTGGTTGTCTCATTCATATTCAAATCCTTATTTTTTCTTTCTTTTCAACTTTAATTTTTGTTGAATTGTGCATCCTTCTAGTTGTTTCGTTGTACTTTCATTCTTTACAAGAGTTTTTCAAACAAAAATCAACGTATTATGAACCAAGCGGGTAAACTTCCATCTACCTCTCACGCATAGAAAGAAAACTAGGGTATATGGAGAGAATTGCATATCACTAGCCCAGTGAGGGATGCACTAGGAGTCGAGGGAATCTACTCCAATAAGGAATACGTCTCCAAGAATGAGAGTTTGTGAGTTGTCTGTAAAATATGTTATTCAGAATACGGACGTGATGATGTAGATGATTATGGTGAATACATTAGGCGTTAAAGTATTGAGAGATGTGAAAGCAACTTGATTGTTTATTTCCCCCAAGGAATTATTGATAAGATGATTTACCTCGTTTAATTGATAAGATTATGACTAAAGGACTAGCAAATTTAAGAACGTGTATTTGTAAAATAAGTGAGTACCAATGGTGGAATTGAGATTGCAGGCAATAAGTTGTGAAGAATCGATATCAGTTAAGATAAGACGATTTGACATTATTCTAAGGAATGGATCAACTATTTAAGCGTGATGTCCAGATAGATCGTCGTGATGAAAAGATAATTCTGAGAATGCCAAATGAGAAGGTAATGAGGTTCAGAAGATGAAAGAAGGTAAAGAATTTGTTAACGATGATTACGGTGATCAAGATGTGGGCATTATGGTGATTATGAGATAAATAAAAGTCAGAAGCAAACAAAATTTGAAGATTTTATAGCAATTAAGGAGTTTCAAGATATGTTTCCAGATGAGTTATCAACATTTCCTCCAGATAGAGAAATGAAGCTCGCGATTGACTTAGCACATGAGACGAAGCCAGTGACCAAGGCCTTATACAAAATGGCACCAGTTAAAATGAGGAAGTTAGCAAAGCAGATGCAAGAGATGTTCGAAAAAGAAGCGATTAGACCCAGTGTATCCCATGAGGTGCACCAGTACTAATTATTAATAAGAAAATGGAAGTATGAGATTATGCGTCGACTAAAGAAAGCTCAACAAGTATACTATCAAGAGTAAGTATCTGTTACCTCGAACTACTGATTTGTTTGATCAAATAGAAGAAGCAAAGTATTTTCTAAAATTGATCTAAGATTTGGGCATTACCAATTGGAGATTGAGCCTATGGACATATCAAGGATAATTTTCAGAACTAAGTACTGCTGCTATAAAGTTCTAATGATGTCATTTGAATTAATCAATATACCAATAATATTTAAACTTGATGGACATAATCTTTAAGGAATATCTGGATGAGTTATATTTGTGTTACTTAAAGTCAACGGAGGACCATGCGAAGCATTTAATGACAACTGGGGAGTCGGAGAAGAAAGAAGTTGTATGTAAAGTTTACAAGGTGAAAGTTTTGATGGTAGAAAGCATAAGTAATCAGTGAGGAGGAGACCAAAGGAGATCCAGTAGAAATTAAAGTTACTATGAAAAAAGAAAGGCCAAAAGCATCAACAAAAGTAAGAAGGGTTACCATGGGCTGGTTATTATCAAAAATTTATACAAGATTTCTTGAAAGTCGCAATACCTTTGACAAAGCTAACCAGGAAAAGCAAGAAGTTATATAAAATGGAGAAGAGTGAAGAAAGTTTTGCGGAGTTAAAGTAAAGAATGGTTACAGCACCTGCTTTATCACTTTGAAAGTATCAAGTAAATTTGGTAGTTATAGTGATACTTCTCATAAGGGAATGAGAGGTGTGTTGATGCAGTACAATAAAGTTATTATATATGCATCCAGACAACCAAAACCTTATGAGCAGAAGTATCCTACTCATAATTTGGGACTATCAGTAATAATATTCGCTTTGAAAGATTGGGAAACATGATATGTATGGAGAAAGGTATAAGATCTATACGAATCATAAGAGTTTGAAGTATGTATTCATGAGGAAAAGAAAATGTAGTGGCAAGCGATAAGCAAAAAGGAGAGAACGAAAATAGAAACTGCACCAGAAGAATTTTTTTATGGAATTTTAGAAGTTGGAAATTGGAAGTTAGAGTTCATAATCGAAAAGAAGCAAGGAGGGATAGTATGACCTTTCAGTCAAAGTTGTTAATGGAAAGATAAGGAGATGTCAAGAGAAGATAATGGATCACGATGTTAGCAGTTAATAAGAGGAAATTTACGCGCCCAGGAGAACGATCACGATATCCCTAGATTTTTTTCCAACACTTGGATGCTACAAGTAAAATAATTAAGAAATGAGATCCTACAGGGAATTCACAATATAAAGTATTTAATTTATTGAAGAAATGCCAAGATATACGGAAATTTAAAGAAAAATAGTGATAACCAGGAATTAGAAGAAAATTTCAAAATGGATTAGGAAGTGTTGGACATGTCAAAGAATTAAGGCGAAGTGTCGGAGGCCTAGTGGATAAGGCAGACCAAGAAGTGGTTTTACAAGAAGCGAATCGTAAAGTGTACCAGTGATGTTGAGGGAGAAAAGGAATGAAACTATGAGAGTATGTACTGATTATCGGGAGTTTAACAAAATAATGGATAAGAAGAAGTGACCCCTATAAAGAATTGATTACTTACGAGACCTAATTCAAGGAGTATGTCATATCTCGGAGATTAACTTAAGATCCGACCTAAAAACATATCAGAGATTACGATTAAAGTGAGTTATGAGCATTGCAAGCTCCGGTGATATTATGTAAAATAACAAGTGTATCAGTTGTCTCTAAGGAATTAAGGAACATGTTGTATAAAGAGTACTCAGATAAGCAAACTATATTTATTGATAACACCCTCAGCTACTCAAAGAATAAGAAAGTCTACATGGAATGCCCAAGGATATTTCTCCAAAGATTAGAGGAAAGCAACTATACGTTGAGTCTTCAAGTATGAAATTTTAACCGAGGTTAACAAAAGATTCTAATTAATCCCCTAACAACTACCTAAACAGATGCCTTGTGTAGAAAGAAAGGATTGGATGTAATTAAGACCCCTGAGGAGTTAATAAAGGAATTGGAAAGAGTAGAATATGAATTCAATTACCTAAAGATGATAATAAGTGAATATATGAGATTACTTTTCAACCTTAACAGATAGAAACGAATAGGAGATGTTTAAATGTTTGGAAGCTAAAGTTGAAAATGAGCACCGCCTATAATCCTTAAACGGAGAGTCAGGAAGTGATTCAGGAAGTATAATATATGTTTGTAAGGAAGTGATTCAGGAAGTATAATATATGTTGAGAGGTTAAATTTTAATGGAACACTGGAATGATCATTTATCATCGATGTCAGCTTTAAAATGCCACTTTACTAATCCTTATATGGACACAAGAGAAAGTCCACAATTTATTAAAACAAAATGGGAGAAAGGAAGTTGTCAAATTCTAAGTTGATTCAGCACACCAAGGGCATAGTGATATTGATTAAATCAGCTCGGAGTAGACAAAGAAAAAAGGTGAAATTGTATCGAGAGAGAGTATGAGTATAGAAATAGAACTAGTAGTGTTAGTACAAGTTTCATCTTGAAAGAAACTGGATAAATATGAGTAGAAGGGACAGGGTAAGTCCTAAAACTAGTAGACCATTCAAGGTATTGATAAATATAGATAAAGTTGTTCATGAGTTGATATTACCGTTATAGCAGTATGTACATATAATGTATTTTACATGTCAATGTTAAGGCGATAAGTATTAGATTCAAATTAAGTGATTGATTAGGAGCCAATGGGCTCTTGTCCAAGTTTATTCTGCATATAGTGATCGATCCAAAAAAATTTACCGTTAAAGGCGAGTCCTTGGAAATAAGTGTATATCTATAATAAATACTTTTAAAATCCTCGAGTAGAAGAGTCTACTTGGAAACTAGAATCAGATATGCTTGACAAATATCCTCACTTGTGTAATTAGACCAGATTCTAAGGACAGAATCTTTTTAAGGGGGGATGGATATAACGACTTGTGTATTTTTGAATTATTTAAATATGTGATTATTATGGAAAGTATTAATTAAATAAAATATGTGTATTGGTTTTGACCGCTATGTGTTGTTTGATTATTATCTATGTGTGATTTATGAGGTATTGGGTTGTCCGCGTGATTAATTAAGGAATTGTATTGAATTGTTTCACTTTTAAAGTGGATTTAATGCTAATTTATTTGTATAAATATTTGAAGTGTCTCTAAAATTGTTTTTATGATTTTATAATTACAATAATTATTTTTAGGATTTTATAAAATTGAGAAATCAATATTTTATTAATTATTTATCTTTAAATGATTTTCTGATTTCCTTTATTTGTAAAATCCGTATTTAATTCTAGAATTCTTCAAAAATATGAAACTCATATTTATTTAAGTTTGGAATATTTCGAGAATTTTATAATAATTTTAGAAATTTTTGGGATTAATTTCACCCCCGCGTAGATTCGTTTAATTGATAAAAGCAGGTATAAATTGCATTTCAGAAATTATTTTAAAATTACAAAAATTGTGTTTTCATTAACATCGGGATATTTATAATATTTTAAGACTATTTTGGTAATTTTTCGGATTAGTTTCACCCGCAGCTTTGTCCGATAAACGGTATAAAATGAGACAAAGCGAGCAGATTTGGAAGTACAGGGGGCATATATAATTATCCAGTTTTGCTACGTGGTAGCCAAGAATAGGAGGGTGGCTTCTAAATTGCTACGTGTTTGATGACTGATATATCACAGAGAAAAAAGAGATTGCAAAAACATTATGAAAATAAAATAACAACATAATTCTTTTCCCTCATTTTCCTTAGTCTCTCACTCCTCTCACTCTCATCTATCCCTCTCTGTTCCGTTCATTCAATTCTCTCCTCTCCTTTCTACTCGCCCCTGTTCCTCTATTAATTTCCCGTTCTTGCCGCTGCTATTCTCCGGTAACTGGCCGCCGCCTCCGCCTCGTTTTTTCCGGTGGCCGCCTTGCTTCCGTCCGCAACTCTTTTCCGCCTTGATTCGCCATTCCAGCTTGTTTTATTCCAGGTTGCAGTGATCTGTCCGTGTGTTTTATGCTGCATATATGTGTGTATCTGTGTGTGTTATGTCGGATTTTACCTGTGAATTAATCTGTTTCCGGTTGCCGCCATATTTTCCGGCGAGGCGACCTTGGTTCCGCAGCGCGTAGGCGCGTAGTAGCTTGTGCTGGTTGCTTAGTTCAAATTGGACTTTCGGTTTTGGGAAAATTTTACTAATTTAAAATTCTTTTATTCTCTGCAGGATTTATTGATTAATATTTCGTTATATAAATAAGTTATACGGAATTATAATTTTAATCGATGAAATTTGTGAAGGATGCCCAATGTATCGGGAACCAACGAATTTTATCGCCGTCGGCAATGAGCTTCGGTGAGCCAACGGTGGACGGTGATGATATAATTCTGAGTCCTAATATTTTAAAAGAAATAAATGTAAAAACGTGAATAATAATTAGTGGTTTAAATCAGTGATTGATAATTATTGCGATTGTTGTGTTTGAGATTTGACGTCGATTAATGTTTCGACGGGTAGTCCGATAAACAAAGAAGACGCTGCCCGATTTTCGGGAAATCAACTATGGAAATGCGGGAGCGTATCCGGTAATTAACGGGACGTCAATTGAATATATATACCTATACTTTATACGAACTTGATTGTATGTTATGGCGAATGTTCTGTCCAAAACTCAGTAACCCTAATTTCATAAAATGACGAGTTTACGTATTTTCTGAAAACGAACACTGAACCGATTTCGAGAACAGGAACCCTAAGTGTTGTCTTTGGTATTATAATATGAACAATTACGAGTCGGAATATGCTATCGTATGGGTAGGTTATAGTGAGGATATGTCAAGCATAACTGGGTACCTAACATAGAGTATTTCGACCCTGTAGGTTCTAGCCGGAAAACCGACAGTGGATAATAGACTAAAGATAACCCAGTGGTCAGTCGACGAGCTCAGTAGCGTTTCAACAGAAAAACCTGAGTGTCGAAATTGAATCCAATGGGATCTAGTAGTTGGATATTAAAGCCTAAGCGACAGAGTCGGCTCAGAATTAATCAGTAATAGTTGTAAAGCATGTAAGGCAAGTACTTCTGAACTTTTCTTCAAGATATATCGCAAATATTTCCGAACTGTTTCATAACATGTCGCTATTATTCAAAATAACTCATGTTTTATATTGCAAGTGTTTAAATTATTTACCCCTTGAACCCTGATTTTTCTTGATCTTGAGCCGTAAGCCTTATTTTTTGTAAACCATCCTTTGTTGATCCTCAGATACCAAATCACACAAATATGATACTACACCCCAAATGTATAACTACCAAACACCAAACACAGGAAACAAAATTGTTTGAAAACACATAAACTTTTATACTCCAATAACTCTTTATAACATCAAAGAACTATACCTTGAAAAATCACTATTTGTCTAATAGCTGATTCTTTTACAGATTGAAAGCCGATTCTTTTACATACCTTGGTATACCCTTGTGATATCCATGAATTTCCTTACATTTTATTCAAATGTTTAATCATCATTGATTATGATCTTGTGTTATCGAATTATATTGTTTATCATATTGAACTACTTTAGAATTGGATAGTTTTTTTATTTGTGGACCAGATTTGTGGTCAGACCATACCAATGGTCAAGTTAGGCCAATGTGTGCCTTGGATCCAGTAATTAGAGCAGTGCTGTGTGCTTTGCTCGGGGTTAGTGCGTGACTGATCAGCAGCCTAACCTTGGTTTTAAAACTTAAAATGAATATCCAATTATAATGATTGTTTAGCAATTAACTTGATTCCTTTGGATCTCCTCGTTTGATCATTGATTAACCTCAATTATTGTCATTGTGACTTGCTGAGCTAGTTAGCTCACTCTTGCGAATTTTTTTTATGTATTCTACAGTTAAGAAAGATACGGTTGATAGCGAGGTTTCCCAGTTCAATGTACGAGTTAGAATTCCAGATTGAGTTGGATCGAGCTAGCATGAGCTTATTGCGGTAGTGAGATAGTAAGATTGTAAATTATTAGTTGTAAGTTAAATTAGTTGGGATTTGGTACGTTGTAATAAAAGTTAAGGTTGCGGCTTGTTTTCATACTTTAACCTGTTGTGATCCGTGGTTATGTAAAGCAGGGTCATTGCAAATAGTATCTTATATACAGGTTTATATGTTGTGTATACGTTGTGGACCCCAAACTTCTGACCCGGGTTTGGTGGGCGCCACAGTCATCCTATCCCTAATAAAGCCTAAAATAGCACTTGCATAATCAAAATCATTTTGATTAATGAGAGCATACCCGATTTGTTGACTGAGTATAGGGATTGCATCGAAATTAGAACATTTCTTGGCGAAGGCCTTTGTAATGCAGTCAAAGAAGACACTTCGTTCCCTCCTTATGTAAGGTCTCTCCAATTGACCCAGCTTTGCCAATGTCTTTTCATACCCCAAACTGGCCATCATCTGTTGAAGAACTGGCTCCTCAACAGTTGAATAAATGCAATTTTCAGGTAGTTGCAATGCTTGGCGAACTGTATCCAAAGTCATAACATGCTCATCCTCCCCTGTTATAAAGATGATACTTGGGACCCTTGACCACCACCATCATCATAGATTACACTTCTCCAAAACTCCAGCACTTGGGTTCCATAGATTGCTTCAGGTTGGGTCAAAGCATACCCACTATCAGAATTAGCAAGGAAATCCTGAATAAAGTGAAGTTTCAATGGAGCTTCATCCTTGCTAAGAATAGACGAGTAGTTGTTAGGAACAAACTTAGCTCCATTGAAAATCAAGTCTTTTGGTGCCATCTCTATAAGAAATTAAGTGAGAAAGAGAGTGTTGGCAAGGTGTTTGATAAAAGTCCTGTAAGAAAACGGTTCAGAGAATATTAGAGAGAGAGAGAGAATAAGAGAGATTAAGAATAGAAAAATAAGTAAAAGATTAGAAAATCTTGTAACTCCCATATACATATACTCTCTCCACTCAACAGTTATATTTTTGAAGCATGGCAGAAAATTTACACTTGGCAACGTGTGAACAGTCAGTAAAAAGTTAAAGCATGAGTTAATGGGCACGGGAGATAAGCAATAATTACCGTGCACATGCAATTTTTCAGGACAGACACGTTTACCACTAACCTTTAATGATTAAGACTATTTTTATCTCACCTAATTATATTCTGATTAAATATGACCGTTCAATATTTACCACAAATAAGTCAAGTAAATAAATAATGCCACGTAAGCATCAGAGTTTCCATCAGGATTTACATCAGAACTTGACTATTATAAGAACTTAATGGTCATCAGAATATGGCTTCTATACTCAAAAAGTGAATGTTTATTTCTGTAATTCTTCATACAAATATTGACTTGTTTTCTTCAGATTTTAATCATCAGAAATTCCATCAGAACTTGTCCTTAGAATTTATGCATATGACACTTAACTGTTTGTCAGAAACAACTTAATCACCAAAGTAATTTTCATCATTCATATGGAGTGAAAGTGTGTGCATTCAGAAGAATATCAGATACAGATTAAAGTCTGATAAACTTCAGTACATCTTAGAAATAAGGCATAACTAAGAAAAGTGCTTAAAATCTGTCATCAATCATGAAGTCTACTATAGAACAAATTTTTGCAGGAGTCCACCTCAACTATTTGTGCTCATTTTATGCATCTTTTAAAATTCCTTTTTACAGTGGCTTCTCAGTGTAAGTGAGTCACAATTGCATATCAGAATTTATGCTATTATCAGAGTATTTATCCAGTAATCAGAGAATGTGAATAGTCACCAAGAAAAATTTATTTACTTTTCTAATGCATATTACTTAATACCAGCAATGCACTTGGGTCTTCCCTTTCACATATTTACTCTAGATCTCAAAGGAGTACCTGACTTTTCTTTTTTTTCTTTTCTTTTCTTTTCTTTTCTTTTGATAAGTGAGGCTTATCAACATTTAGTTCATCCTTAAGATTTACTGCATCCTTAAGAAGCAAAAATCTAGTTTGTGACTTAATAATAAGATACACAAAGTAAACTTGACTAAGCTCAATATCAGAATTTGCTTGTGTTAATGAGTTTCCACATAAACAACTAATTCAAACATGGGATTTCTAGAATGTTAAAGACTACTAGGTCAGCATCTGGCACAGTTATCCTCATTGGATAGAATTGTCACAGAACATTCAAAACACTTATTAGAGTATATAGATCCACATCAGATAACAATCAGCATTTAATGAATTTCAATTTAAGCACAGATTACATAAAATCTTGCACAAAGATATGTAACATACATGATATCAGGTATACTTGTAGTTAAATAGAGTAAAGAGCCAATCATACCTCTGTAGTTAGTAATATCTACTGATGAACCAGTATCTTTATCTAACTTGGTTGCAGTGGAGTGGATGTAGTTGAACAATCTTGCATTCCAAATTTCTTCAGTAAATTTCTGGTGTACTTGGATTGACAGATAAAAGTACCTTCTTTATTTTGCTTGACTTGAAGTCCCAGAAAATAGCCGAGTTCTCCCATCATACTTATTTGATATCTTGACTGCATTAGTTTTGCAAACCTTTCATAGAGTTTGGCATTTGTAGAACCAAATATGATATCATCAACATATATCTGTACCAAAAGTAGGTTCTTTCCAAGGTTGAGGTAGAACAGTGTTTTATCAATTATACCTCTGTGAAATCCACTTTCTAGAAGGAATTGAGGTAAAGTCTCATACCATGCTCTAGGAGCTTGCTTAAGGCCATAAAGTGCTTTGTCAAGCCTGTAGGTTGTTCAACATAGACCTCTTCTTCCAATTCTCTATTAAGAAAAGCACTTTTCACATCCATTTGAAAGACTTTAAACTTTTTGTGAGCAGCATAAGCCAAAAAGATTTTTATCGCTTCCAATCTAGAAACTGGTATAAATGTTTCATCATAATCAATACTCTCCTTTTGAGAGTAGCCTTTAGCAACCATCCTTGCTTTATTCCTTGTAATTATGCCATCATTGTCAGTTTTATTTCTGCACACCCATTTTGTGCCAACGATGGATCTGTTTTTTTGGTCTTGGCACTAGGATCCAGACTTTATTTCTTTTAAATTCATTTAACTCTTCCTGCATTGCTTGCACTCAAACAGCATCTTGAAGAGCTTCTTCCACTTTCTTTGGTTCAGTCTGAGATAGAAAAGAATGATAGAGACATTCATTTGATATTGCAGTTCTAGTTCTGATACCTGCTTCAGGATCTCCAATTATTAAGTTAGGTGTATGTGATTTGGTCCACTTCCTTGAAGATTGAAGTTGACTTCTAGAACTGGATCCTCCCCAATAATCCATGCTGTCTCCATCAGCATTTTCTGATGCTCCCCTGTAGTTATGCTCACTGAGACTTCAGAATTTGACTTGGATCCTTCAGGATTTGAAGTATCAGAGTTTCCAGTATTATCAGAATTTGGCTCATCAGAACTAGATGAATCGGAACTTGAAGAGCTAGTGACAGGTTCTGATGCTTCTTGAGAGTCTTGAGATATGGTAGGATTTCCAGCTTGCTCCCCCTGGACAGGTGCATTTTCCTTTGGAGTTGTTACCATAGTTTCAATGACATCAGAACTTAACCCATCAGAACTTACAGGATCAGATTTTAAGTCATCAGAATTTGCAGAATCAGAATTTAAGTCTTCATTTTTAAATCTCAGCTGATCATGATCATTGAAATCTTCAAGTCCAGTAATCTTCTTATCATCAAAGGATACATTGATAGATTTCATGACAACCCTTGTTCTTAAATTGTAGACTTCGAAGGCTTATGTGTAAAGTGGATATCCAACAAAAATTTCTTCATCAGCTTTTAGATCAAATTTTGATAGCTGTTCAGGATGAGTCTTAAGAATAAAACATTTGTAACCAAATACATGAAAGTATTTTAGATTTGGCTTCTTTTTCTTCACCATCTCATATGGTGTTTTTCCATGCTTGTTTATGAGTGTAGCATTCTGTGAAAAACAAGCAGTCTACACAGCTTCAGCCCAAAAGTAGGTTGGCAGCTTTGCTTCATCAAGCATAGTTCGTGCAGCTTCAATGAGAGTCATATTCTTTCTTTCTACAACTCCATTTTGCTGTGGAGTTCCAGGTGCCGAAAATTCCTGTTTGATTCCATGAACTTTGTAGAACTCTTCCATGATTGAATTCTTGAACTCAGTGCCATTATCACTTCTTATAATTTTAACAGAATCTTTGACCAACTTATCCAGCTGTCTGACACGATCAGTTAGAGTAGATGCAGTTTAATTTTTCTTGTGCAAGAAGTACACCTAAGTGTACCTTGTGAACTCATCCACTATAACCATATAATATTTCTTATTTGCAATAGACATGACATTGACTGGACCAAATAGATCAACATGTAGTAGGTGATGATGCTCAATAATTGATGACTCAGTTTTGTTCTTGAAAGAAGATTTTCTTTGTTTTGCCTTTTGACATGAATCACAAAGACCATCAGGAGAAAATACTGATTTCGACAGTTCTCTCACAAGATCTTTCCTTACAAGCTCATTTATGTTGTTGAAATTTAAATGAGATAGTCTTTTGTGCCAATTCCACCTTTCTTCAATTGATGCTCTATTCAACAGACAGATTGCAGAACCATCAGTACTTGTTGAAAGTCTGGCTTCATAAATGTTACCATGCCTGTAACTTCTTAGAACCACTTTGCCTATAGAATTGCTTACAACTTCACAGTGTTCTTCAAAGAAATCCACATGATAACCTCTGTCACAGATTTGACTCACACTTAGCAGATTATGTTTAAGTCCTGAGATAAGAGCTACTGTTTCAATGATGACATTCCCAAGATTAATATTTCCATATCCCAGAGTTTTTCCCATGTTGCCATCTCCATAAGAAACTCCTGGGCTAGCTTTCTCCACAAAGTCTGAGAGCAGGGCTTTATTTCCAGTCATATGTCCTGAACATCCACTATCCAGTACTAGAATGTTTATCCTGTTGCCCTGCAATCACAAAGACCACTAATGGTTAGTTTTAAGGATCGAGACTTGCTTGGATCCTTTGGCCTTTTTAAGTTTGTTAGCATTTGCAGTGGATTTAATATCAGAGTTTATGCTAACATGCTGTCTATCAGAACTTATATCAGACTTTGCATCAGAATTTACACTAGAAGCAATTAAAGTGACTTTCTTCAAAAAAGGTTTTATTTGATAATAATCATAGTACAAACTATGATATTCCTTACAAGTATAAATGGAATGCCATAAACTACCACAATGAAAACAAGGATTTTGTGGCTTAAACCTAACAGACTGACTCTTAACTCCTAACTTAGGAGGTAAAGAGTTTATATTCTTATTCTTCCTGTAAAAAGAAGCAAAATGGTTAGAGTTTCCACAGTTATAACGTTTCTTTCTAGGAGCATTAGGAACATGCATATAATTATTGCTTTTATTCACACCTTCCTTTCCATTCCTATTTTTCCTAGATGCCTTTACCTTGTTGACATTCTTTATTTCTTTCAGCTTATGCTTAAGCTGCTTCTTTGTCATTAAGCCTATGTTAACTTCAGCTGGTTTATCATGTTCTAATTTGTCAGAAGTTGACTTTTCCTTAACTTCTGTCATAAACTCTTTCATCTTTTCTGAATCAGACTTTACAGTTTTAGCTATAAACTTAACAAGATTTACCTTTGGCTTATCAGTCTGTTTAACAATAATTGGCTTAATTTGTTCAGTTCCTTTTTCACTTTTATCATCTCCATAACCTAAGCCCTCTTTCCAGTTTCCACTACTTAATAAGTTCTGAGTTGTTCAGCCAGAGTTAGTCCAAGTCCTGATAATCTCTCTTTCTTTTTCTAACTCAGTTTTTAGAAATTGATTCAATTTTAGCAATTCATCTCTAACATAAAAAGCATCATATCTTTCTTTCTGAGTTTGATGGAACATAACCAACTCTTTTTCCAAATAATCATTCCTTTTCTTATAAGCAAGATTTTCATAAGTTAATATTTCACATGTTAAAGTTTGATCTCTGTAACTAATAAACATGGTTTTAAGATATAATCTCAACTCAGTAATATCATTAGTATGAAAAGCATAAGTTGTTTGAGGTACCTTCAATTCAGCAGTTTCAGGGCTGCCATCAACATTTTCCATTAAAGCATAATTCACCTCATCTTCAGAATCTGAAGAGTCTGTCCAGATTTTCTTCTTTGTGACAAGTGCCTTGCCTTTGTCACTCTTTCCTTTCTTACAGTCAGGAGATATGTGGCCTCTTTCACCATAATTGTAGCATTTGACATTTGAGTTATCACCTCTGTCAGACTTTGCACTTTTGCCTTCATACTTTCTGAACCCTTTCTTATCATAACTTCCACCTTTCTTGGAAAACTTCTTTCCCCTTCTGAATTTCTTGTAGGCTATCTTTGTGATACCCTTCACCATAAGAGCACACAATTCCATCATCTCTTCATCAATATCTATTTCAGGTAAACTTTCAGTTTCTGAATCATCATCATCAGAACTTGATGATTCTGAATCAGACTTTATGATGAGAGCCTTTCCTTTGCCTTTCCTTGAGACAACCACCTTGGGGGATGCCTCCTCAGCTTTAAGAGCAACTGTCCCTGACTTTCTTCCATGTCTCTTGCTCCTTTGATTCATCTCAAGTTCATAAGTCTTGAGCATACTATAAATTTCATCAAGTGTAGTTTTATCAAGAGCATAGTTGTCTCTTTTAGTAGTAGACTTGAAATCCCAACTTTCAGGAAGAGCTAAGAAGAATTTTAGATTTGAATCTTCAAGATCATATTCCATGTCCACTAGTGACAGATCATTCAAGAGTTTGACAAACCTGTCATATTAGTCAGTTAATGACTCATCATCTTTTGAGTCAAAGTGCTCATACTCTTGAGTGAGTATAGTCCTCCTGTTCTTCTTAATTGTATCAGTTCCTTGGCATCTTGTCTCCAAAGCATCCCATATCTCCTTTGCAGTCTTGCAATAAATTACCCTGTTTGACATGACATTATCAATGGCACTATGCAGCAAATGCCTTACCTTTGCATCCTTGGTAATGGATGAGATATCTTCAGCTGTATACTCACTTTTATCCTTTGGTATGGTCTTTGCTGGCTGATCTGCAACTACAACAGAGAGCTTGGTTGGCTTATGTGGTCCTTCATTAATTCTGTCAAGGTATTCTGGATCTGTAGCTTCCAGAAATATAACCATCTTCACTTTCCATATGGGATACTCAGAAGGTCTCAGTATGGGAACCCTAATAGTCTCATATCGACTTTGGGTTTGAATCTTTTGAGTTTCTTCAGTTTTAGTGGACTTGGTTGGAGTTTGTTCTTCTTCAGATATGATTGTTTGGATCTTTACTGTAAGTGTGTTTACAGATAAGCTCTGATACCAATTGTTAGGTCACATAACACTGTAGAAGGGGTTGAATACAGTGTTTAATACAATCAAATCAATTTCGAACACAAGTAACAGTAAAAAGATATATTCAATATAATAAACTCTATTATAATGGAACTGTTCTCTCTCAGTGATGAACACATATCACTAAGAGCTGCTAGGTTACAAGGTATGATCTTCTCGATAATGATAACACATATTGTGTAAACCTATGTCTGTGTTTATATAGTACACAGTTACAAGATAACTTCTAATTGATATGGAATATAATTCTGTCTCCTAAAATATATCAATCTGATATCTTATACAAGTCTTCTTATCTTCTAACTCTTTCCATGCATATCTTCTTTTGTTTTAGTCTCGATCTTCTATCCTGTAAATCAGCTTCCTTCCTTAACTGTAAGTCCTCCCGCACTTAAGTTCTGACATAACCTTAAGTTCTGATATGACCTTAAGTTCTGACTTCCAGTAAGTATGATTCCAGTAAGTACTGATATTTCCTGTTTGTTAAGATCTGAAAACTAAACATGAAACATATTAGACATGACATCTCAAATATATATTACAAAAAACACTTACATCCAAATACATGAAAGTATTTTAGATTTGGCTTCTATTTTTTCACCATCTCATATGGTGTTTTTCCATGCTTGCTTATGAGTGTAGCTGTGGCGCCCTCCAAACCCGGGTCAGAAGTTTGGGGTCCAGAACACATACACAATATATAAACCTGTATATGAAATATTATTTGCAATGACCCTGCTTTACATAACCATGGATCGCAACAGGTTAAAGTATGAAAATAAGCCACAACCTTAACTTTTATTACAACGTACCAAATCCCAACTAATTTAACTTACAACTGATAATGAAATTATTCTTACAGTCTTCCAATCTCACTACTAGCTCGATCCAACATAATCTGGAATCCTAGCTCGTACATTGAACTGGGAAAACCTCGCTATCAACCGTATCCTTCTTAACTGTAG
Source organism: Apium graveolens (assembly GCF_009905375.1). Taxonomy (NCBI): domain Eukaryota; kingdom Viridiplantae; phylum Streptophyta; class Magnoliopsida; order Apiales; family Apiaceae; genus Apium; species Apium graveolens. The sequence continues at coordinate 169,018,138 of NC_133651.1, forward strand.
AATACATAAAAAGATTCACAAGAGTGAGCTAACTAGCTCAGCAAGTCACAATGATAATAATTGAGGTTAATCAATGATCAAACAAAATGGTTCAGAGCAATCAAATTTATTGCTAAATAATCATTAGAATTGGATATTCATTTTAAGTTTTAAAACCAAGGTTAGGTTGCTGATCAGTCACGCACTAACCCCGAGCAAAGCACACAACACTGCTCTAATTACTGGATCCAAGACACACATTGGCCTAACTTGACCATTGATATGGTCTGACCATGAATCTGGTCCCTATATAAAAAACTATCCAATTCTAAAGCAGTTCAATATGATAAACAATATAATTCAATAAAACAAGATCATGATCAACAGTGATGAAACATTTGTATAAAGGCCTGATGCATTTCATGAATATCACAAGGGGTATCGAAGTATGTATAAGAAATGGCCTTCAGCCTTAGGAGAATCGGGTATTAGATGAACAATGCTTTACAAGGTTTAGTTCTTTGATGTCACAAGGTATGGTTGAGTATAAAAGTTTCTGGATGTTCAAACAATTCTATTACAGTGTTTGGTGTTTGGTGGTTGTATATTTGGAGTAGTGTCAAAGTTGCGTGGTTTAGTATCTAGAAATCAACAGGAAATGGTTGACAAAGAATAAGGCTTACGGCTCAAAGATCAAATGATGTGGCTCAGGTTCAAGGCTGAAGGATTCAATGTATTTACAATATAAAACAGAGCTTTTTTGAACACTTAACAATATATTACGAGAAAGTTTAGAAATATTTGCATTATATCTCGAAAAAGGTTTAGAAGTACTTGCCTTATCACAATCGATTCTAATTTCACCTGTACTCGTCAAATGACTCTCTTCAACAAACACTCGTCTACTTTTCCTATGCCTTGATTCTATTTTCTGATCACTTGCTGTATTTTCTACATGTCGATTCCATTTTCTGATCACCTGCTTCCCTTTCCTACGCCTTGCTTACTCTGCTAGGCATCATAAGTATCTATCAATATTCATCTCACATTATTCTAATCGTCACATGGACGTCATAAGGTTTCATCTACTCTTCGTTTTACCCAAATCCGATTTACAGATTAAAAGTTATACTAAAACAAGTAAGCACTGATCACATAGATCGACAGTCAAACAAATAAGTCACATATAGCACAGAGCACGCCAAACAATCAATGAAATTTCATTTATAAGGAAGTCCCGGGCCATAAACAGGCTTTTGTGTATTTAAAATAATTTTTTGGAATTAAAATGGGTCGTTGGATCAAATTTACACTATTAAACAGGGTTCGGTTGCCCAAATCTGGCTTTAAAACAATTTTATAATAATTATCGAGCCTTGAAAGCAATTTAAAATAATATTTTAAAGCTCGAAACTATTTTTCAGAAATTTTAAATCATTTTAAAATAATTAAATCTAATTAAATAATTAACTAAAATCAATTAATAATTAATTAAATGAATTAATCAATTAATTTTTCGAATTAATTGACCAATTAATCAAATAATTATTTACTAAAATAAATCAACTAATTAATTCAGATTTATTTTTTAATTAAAAATAATTTTTTGGATTAAAATAATGATTTTTTGGAATTAAAATAATCATTTTCGGATTTTTTTGAAATTAAAAACAATTTTGAAAATAATTTATAAAAAGAAATCCGAAATTTGAAAGAATTTAAAATAGGAATCCAGAATTTGTAAAGTTCTGAAAACTTCAGGAGTTAAAGTGCAAGAATAGAATTTCAGAAAATTTTTAGAACAAAAATGGATCGAAACCGGGTCAATCATCGGGTCAAAATCGACCCGAACGAGTCACCCAACAACTGAAGAACCCGTCGGATGAACTGCAGAATCTGGTGGCTGGGAAATAATCCGGTGAGGCTCGATTTCAAGAAAAAGAGGGTTGCTGGACTTCGTTCTCATGGGGTTTTCATTCTATTTCACTTCAGGAACTCAAATCAACTCACCATCAATTCAAACGCTGTCTGGAATTCAAAATCCGGCTAAAAGTCCAGAAAAACCGGCGAAAACTTCAAAAGACAACTTCGTGCTTATCAGAAATCGTTTGTGATATGTAAATACATGGTTCGATTGCAAATTTGATAAGGTTCAAAGTAATATAAACCCTAATTTCTAAATTCGAGAATCAAACCTAAAATTAAACATGTTATTGAACTCCAAATCAAGAGTATAATATACCAAAATGATCAGGAAAACAAGCTCTACGACATACAATCATCAAATCATACAAACAATCTCTCGAACAAACATTCATAATTTAAATACAAAGAAATTCGAATATAAATAATTAAATAGAAAATCACCCGATGTTTCTAGGTTGAAATTGATGAAAGATTTGGATTCCAGATTTCAGTAGCTTCATTTTGAGTATATGTAAAATCGGATATCGATAACGCCTCTGAATTTGTGTTTGATTACGAAGAACAAAATATAATTATAGTATTTTCTCTGTAAAAACTCTGTGAATACTGTTTGCAAATGATTTCTGGTACAAAATAAAATACGATAGAGGCTATTTATAATTACGGAAAATTAGTATCACGTTGGATCATTCCAAATTTAAAATGGTACGTTTATTTATAAAAACTGATCCAAACGGTACCGGTTTTCGGGATAATTATCCAAATCAGTACAATTTGTACTTCGGTCTTGGTCTCAGCGCCTGGTTACAAGTATTACGAGGTGATAATTGTGATAGATTAATAAAAAGATCCCGTTTATCAAAAATACGAGTTTTATTGATTTACCGAAATGAATAATATATCGAAAATGTTGTGTTGGGACCCGCACAGGACAAACCGTACTCCGGATCGAAAAAGTCGAAACATGGAAAATGCTCGGAATATTGCAATTGGGTTAGGAAGGAGTTTTCGGAAGAGTTTCGGGTTATAAAAACGTAAAAACGGATGACGTCGGTTGGTTCCCGATTGTATAAAATAGTTTTTAAATACTCGGAAAAATATTTTATAAAATCCATATATTTCCTATAAAATCATAAATCAACATAAAAATAAATAAGAAATATGACAATTATCTGTATTTTATTTTGGACTTATAAAAATTAAAATACTCAATTAATATTATTTTTAAACATCCCAACACATATAACACAAATAATTCACATACATATTAATTATTTATTAGTAAAAATAATTACACGATATATCCCGGATATTACAGTAGCATTCTGTGTAAAACAAGCAGTCTGTACAGCTTCCGCCCAAAAATAGGTTGGTAGGTTTGCTTCATCAAGCATAGTTCGTGCAGCTTCAATAAGAGTCATGTTCTTTCTTTCTACAACTCCATTCTGCTGTGGAGTTCCAGGTGCAGAAAATTCCTGCTTTATTCCTTGCTCTTTGCAGAACTCTTCCATGATTGAATTCTTGAACTCAGTGCCATTATCACTTCTTATTATTTTAACAGAATCTTTGACTAACTTATCCAGCTGTCTGACATGATCAGTTAGAGTAGATGCAGTTTCATTCTTCTTGTGCAAGAAATACACCCAAGTGTATCTTGTGAACTCATCCACTATCACCATAACATATTTCTTTTTTGCAATAGACATGACATTGACTGGACCAAATAGATCGACATGCAGTAAGTGATAAGGCTCAAGAATTGAGGATTCAGTTTTGCTCTTGAATGAATATTTTCTTTTTTTTGCCTTTTGACATGAGTCACAAAGACCATTAGGAGCAAATATTGATTGGCAGTCCTCTCACAAGGTCTTTCTTTACTAGCTCATTTATGTTGTTGAAATTTAAATGAGAGAGTCTCTTGTGCCAATTCCAGCTTTCTTCAATTGATGCTCTGCTTAACAGACGGATGGCAGAACCATCAAAATTTGTTGAAAGTCTGGCTTCATATATGTTACCATGTATGTAACCTTTCAGAACCACTTTGCTTGTAGAATTACTTACAACTTCACAGTGTTCTTCAAAGAAATCCACATGATAACCTCTGTCACAGATTTGACTCACACTTAGCAAATTGTGTTTAAGTCCTGAGACAAGAGCTACTGTTTCAATTATGACATTCCCAAGATTGATTTACCAAAACGAATAATGTATCGAAAATGATGCGTTGGGACCCGCACAGGACAAACCGTACTCCGGATCGAAAAAGTCGAAACATGGAAAATGCTCGGAATATTGCAATTAGGTTAGGAAGGAGTTTTCGGAAGAGTTTCGGGTTATAAAAACATAAAAATGGATGACGTCGGTTTGTTCCCGATGGTATAAAATAGTTTTTAAATACTCGGAAAAAGATTTTATAAAATCCATATATTTCCTATAAAATCATAAATCAACATTAAAATAATTAGGAATATATGAAAATTATCTATATTTTATTTTGGACATATAAAAATTAAAATACTCAATTAATATTATTTTTAAACATCCCAACACATATAACACTTAACAAATAATTCATAGAATAGATACTGAACATACATAATAATTATTTATTAGTAAAAATAATTACACGATATATCCCGGATATTACATCCTCCCCCCCCCCTTAAAAGGATTATGTCCTCAGAATCTCCTAAGAAAACAAATGAGGGTACTTTTCTCTCATATCACTTTCTAACTCCCAGGTTGACTCTTCAACCTTTGGGTTTCTCCACAATACTCTTACTAACTTTACCACTTTATTTCTCAATACTTTCTCTCTTTCCTCTAGAATTACTATTGGATTCTCTACATATGACAAATCTGCCTGAAGCTCTATTGGCTCATATTCTATTACATGCCTGGAGTCTGGATTATGCTTCTTAAGCATCGATACGTGAAAAATATTGTGAATGTGCTTCATGTGCGGAGGCAACGCCAACTCGTAAGCTACTTTGCCAACGCGCTTTAAAATCTCAAAAGGTCCAACGTATCTTGGGCTTAGTTTTCCTTTCCTTCCAAATCCCGTTAATCCCTTCCACGGTGATACTTTCAGTAATACCAAACTTCCTTATTCAAATTCTATATCTTTCCTTGATTGATCTGCATACTTCCTTTGACGATCTTGTGCTGCTATCAATCTCTTCTGGATAACTTCAACAACTTCCTTTATCTGCTGCACTAATTCAGGTCCAAGTATTTTGCGTTCTCTCACTTCATCCCAATATACAGGAGATCGACATTTGCGTCCATAAAGAGCTTCACAGGGTGGCATTCCAATACTAGCGTGATAACTGTTGTTGTAAGCAAATTCTACCAGGGGTAAATGCTCATCCCAACTTTCTTTGAAATCAATAACACAAACACGCAACATGACTTCGATTGTCTGGATCGTTCTTACTCTGGCCATCCGTCTGTGGATGGTAAGCCGTACTCATATTCACTCTCGTTCCCAAACATTCTTGAAAATTGTTCCAAAATATTGAATTAAATCTTGGATCTCGATCGGATACAATGGATACAGGAACTCCATGACGAGCTACGATTTCTTTCAAGTACATATGGACTAACTTGTCGAGTGAAAATCTTTCATTTATAGGCAGAAAATGAGCTGACTTGGTAAGTCTATCCACTATAACCCAAATGGCATCATGATTAGCTTTTGTCCTTGGTAATCCAATTATGAAATCCATAGCAATATGCTCCCACTTTCATTCCGAAATCTTCAATGGTTGTAATAATCCACTTGGTCTCTGATGCTCTGCTTTATTTATTTAATATGCCTAACACCCCCTGATCCGTGGTGAAATTTCCTTTTCGTATTCGGCTATCAATATTCTTCTTTAAACTTCTGTATAATTTGGTATTTCTTGAACGAATTAAATACTTAGGATTGTAATTTCCCTTTAGGATCTCATTCCTAAATTCTGCCACTTTTAACATCCAAGTTCTGAAAGGAATCTGAGGATACTTTGATCATTCTTTTAAGTGCATAATTTTCCTCTCATTAAACTGTTAATATCGTGATCCATTATCTTCTCTTGCTAACTGTTAAAATTCTGATCCATCAACTTCTTTTGATATCTTTTTATCTTCTCTTAAAAACTTCGACCGAAAGGTCATACTATCCCTTCTTGCTCCTTTTAGACCATGAACCCTGACTTCCAATTCCAACTTCTAAAATTCCATAGATAATTCTTCTAGTACAGTCTCTATGTTCGTTCTCTCCCCTTTTTGCTTATCTCTTGCCACTACATTTGCTTTTCCTCGTGAATTCATACTTCAAACTCTTATGGTCCGTATAGATCTTACACCTTTCTCCATACATATCATGTTTCCCAATCTTTCAGAGCGAATATTATTACTGCTAGTCCCAAATTATGAGTAGGATACTTCTGCTCATTAGGTTTCGGTTGTTTGGATGCATATACAATACTTTATTGTGCCGCATTAACACACATCCTATTCCCTTATGAGAAGCATTACTATGAATTACCGAATCTCCTTGATACTTCCAAAGTGATAAAGCAGGTGTTGTAACCATTCGTGTAAATTTACTTTGCCAAAATTTTCTTTACCCTCCTCCATTTCATATAAACTTCTTGCTTTTCCTGGTTAGCTTCGTCAAAGTTATTGCGCCTTTCAGGAAATATGGCACAAATTTTCGATAATAATCGGCCCATGGTAAAAGTTCTTACTTTTGTTGGTGTTTTTGGTCTTTCTTCTTTTATAGTAAATTTCTGTTGGATCCCCTTTTGCCTTCTCATCAAAGCTTTCACCTTGTAAACTTTACATACAATTTATTTCTTCTCTGACTCCCCAATTATCATTAAATGCTTTGCATGGTCCTCCGTTGACTTTAAGTAACACAACTACAGCTTATCCAGATATTCCTTAAAGATTCTGTCCATCAAATTCAAATATTACTGGTATATTGGTTAATCCAAATGATAATACAAGAATTTTGATACCACAGGACCTAGTTCTGAAAATTATCTTTGATATGTCCATAGGTCCAATCTTTAATTGGTGAAATACCAAGTCTTAAATCAATCTTATAAAAGTACTTTGCTTCTTTCGTTTGATCAAACAAATCATTGGTTTAAGGCAACGGATACTTACTCTTGATAGTAAGGTTGTTGAACTTTCGCTAATCGACGTATAAGTGAAAGAGATGTGTAATAAGTCCAATCATGTATGAGGATTTAGAAATAACTTTAATGTAATTTGTTTTGATTTCATTGATATTAATAAAAGACTTGTTTTGTTTTTATTACGGGCTTTATCTATTTTAAGTGTTTAAATAAGATATACCACAGTTTAGAGTAAAGCTTTTTATGGATTGTGATGAGATCATAATAATGAGACCTAAAAGATGATAACTCTGACTTAAATAGTTCCTGGTCGAAGGATTACTAACTGGTAATTAATAATTCACAAAGATCGGTACATACTATGCTTGCTTCATTATGAAGGCTGTCTGTTCTCATAGACATTTGTGTGGTGACACTCTAGCTAGTATGTATGTGCTTATTATAGAATAAGTTCACTGAACATGACTCACACAACTGAACAACTGATGGAGTTCACTCACGTGTCAGCAGTTGTTCACATAGTGATAGTTGTACAAGTATCCTTAGACTTGAGGTCATCATAGTCATCTTGTGTACACTGAACTATGCTTTGGTTTAGTTCTTAGTCTCCAGGGACAATTATAAGGGCTCTACTGGGTATAGGAATTTGTACACGAAGATAGTGTATGATCAATAAAGGATCTACCCCTTCCAGTGAAAGGAAGAGAATGTTCAATGCTGATCCATTTATGCTAGTTCAGGAATCTCTGACCAGAGTGAATGAAATTAGAAAGGAGTTTCTAATTCACATTAATTAGAACTAAGCATAGTGAATGGGAAAGCATATGATTAAATAAGATAGGCTTGACACGAGTTCCATGTCTTGTATTTAATCATGACATTGCAGGGTAGAAGGAATTAATTGTATGGTAACTATTCACTGAATAGGTTCTTGGTATTCTAAGCAGTGAATTCGTATTATCCGGATAGTCGCGATATGCTGAGAAGTATCCCTCACGATGTAGAATAACATGACTAATTTATTAATTAATCATATTTAATAAATTAGAGAATTTATATAAATAATGATAAAATAGTTTTATTATTATTTATTTCTACTACCTGCTTAATATTGAACCTACAGGGTCACACCATAAAAGAGAATGATTTAATGGTGGAGGAATTAATTAATAATGGCTGGTAATTATTTATTTATGAAATAAATAATTAATTAGCAAATTTAATAATTGATTAAATGAGATTTAATTAATTATAAATTAATTTAGAAAAGTTCTTAATTTTATTAATTAAGAATTTAATTTTGGAAATTAAATCAAGTGAGGGAATTATTTTTCTAAAGTGTTTAGAAAAGGGATTAATGATTAAAAGGTGTTTTAATTATTAGTTAATTGGTCAATAAGAATAATCAATTAAAGGGTTAATAATAATAATATTTTATGGGAAAATTTTCAGCTGAAAATTTTGCCTATAAATATACTATTATAAACCCTATTTGCCTTAACCCAAACAAAAACCCTAATTCTAAAGTAGAAAAGAAAGGGAGGCAACTAATTCTCTCAACCTCTTCCTCTCTCCATTATTTTGATCTCTTGGTGGATACCGGTGGAGTGCTTCACAATTGAGGAGCAGCTACTTGGGATCTCCGTTCATCGTTCTTGGATCGCTATTAAAGGTTAATAATCGATCCCTCGATTTATTCACGATTTGTATGCGTATTATATGGATTTTATATAGAGAAAAATGTTTTACCATGCTTCTGTGATGTATAAAATCTTACAATAAGCTTATACTTCCTTCTTTCTTATTAACAATCAATACCGGTGCACCTTATGGGTACACTAGGTCTAATCGCTTCTTCTTCTAACATGTCTTCATTTGCCTTGCTTCCTCCTTCATTTTAACTGGTGCTATTCTGTGCGGGGCTTTTGGACACTGGCTTCATTTCAGGTGCTATGTCAATCGCGAACTTCATTTCTTTATTTGGTGAAAATGTTGATTACTCATTTGGGAACATATCTTGAAACTCCTTAATTGCTATAAAATCTTCAAATTTTGTTTGCTTCTGACTTTTATTTATCTCATAATCACCGTAATTCTCACATCTTGATCCCCATAATCATCATTAACAAATTCTTTACCCTCCTTCTTCCTTTATACCTCATCATATTCTCATTTGACGTCTTCAGGACTATCTCTTCATCACGACGGTTCGTCTGGGCATCATGCTTAAATAGTTAATCCATTCCTTAGTATAATGTCAATTTCTCGTATCTTAAATGATGTCTAATCCTCATAACTTATTGCCAGAAATCTTAATTCCACCATTGGTACGCACTTATTTAACAATTACACGTCCTTGATTTGCTAATCTTTTAGTAATAATCTTATCAATTCAACAGGGTAATTCATCTTATCAACAAAACCTTGAGGGATAAACAATTAAGTTGCTCCCACATCTTTCAATACTTTAACGCATTAAGTATCCACAATAATCATTCACATCATCACATCCGCATTCTAAATAACATATTTCACAGAAAAATTTCAAATTCTCGTTCTTGGAGACGTATTTCTTATTGGAGTAGATTCTCTTGACTCTTAGGGTATCCTTAACTGGGCTAGTGATTTGTAATTCTCGCCATTTGCCCTTGTTTCCTTCCCATGCATAAGAGGTAGCTGGAACTTTTCTGCTAGGTTTATAATACGTTGACTTGTTTGAAAAACTTTTTCAAAGAATGACGGTATAACGAAATATCTAGAATGATTCATAGTTCAATAAACTTGAAGTTAAAAAGAAAGAAGAAATAATGATTTGGATGTGAATGAGATAACCACATTGGTACTTAAGATGACCAGTCTTTCATACCATATGGCATACATCACATGATTAGGTGGCGTCCCACCCGACTCTTCGTCATTCTGACAAAGTGTCACACCATAACACTGTTTGTCCCAATCGGAAAACAAAACTTGAGGGAAACAATTAAATTTGAAAGGAATGCAATATCCTCCTTTGCGATATCATCATAAGGAGTTTATTAAGAAAAGAAGTTCATATATTTTTAGGAATTAAAAAGGAATATATGTTGTAATATTGAAGATGAGAAAGACATCATTTGTCACCCTCCCCATTTCACTTGTATTCATCTTTCGAGCTTGTTCGATCATATTCCCATTATTCTCTATAACAACTTTAGAAAGTACGTTGCAATGCCTTCGCAATATAAGCCTTACGGTAAATTCTTACTTGTCACGTCTTGCATCTTTAACATCGCACCTACACATATAATACTTTAACAATTCGATCATAATGGTGTTCCTACCAGATAACTTCGAGTTTCCTCTTTTAATTTAGAATAACCACGAATCATTCAGCACAACGAACCTTTTGTTAACAATACTCTTCTTTTAGAAAAGTCTGGAAATCTTCCTAATCTTCTTTGATCACGCCCAGGCTCCTTTTAAATCAATGAATTCTCTTAAACTTTAATGGTGTCTGCTACTGGATGAATAATTACTCCGTACGCGGATTCTGTTATTAACCTTGTCAAACAATATTTGCACCTTACCGTTAGGAATAATTAACTTCTTGATAATCGCGAGTTGCATTGTTCTCTAAATAATCAATACTAAGTCTGAAACAAGCATCCTTCAAGGTAATCCGGGTCTTTTAACAAACAAGAAACTCAAGTAGTAACTTGACAACCAGTGTTTAAAACTTATTTTATTCAAAAAGGCTTTTAGAAATTTTGTAAGGAAAAATCTTTTTCGAAAATTTGTTTAAAATTTTTTGAAAATCACAAATCTGGTTGTCCTTACTATATGAGTTGGCTGTTGCCCTTCCTACCTATCACAGGGTACCAAATTAAAGAAACAATCACATAAAGGTCCATTCACTTCAATCTACCTTCTCTCCTTCATAGGGCTATTACCCTCCTTAATCGATGAAAACTTCAGCTGTCATTGCATATTATCTTATTCATAGCTTCACATCAAAGCTTACATACTGGTAATACTCCCGATATTATCGTTGCACTAGTTAAGTAGAACAGGCTATCCAATTGTCAATAAATCGGCTAATGTCACATCACCTTATTAAAATATATATCACTTCATCATAACACCATTATCTAACTTCAAGAAGTCTCCAGATTCATAATCTCCTCTAACTCTCTTTTTTCAACACTTATCTACTCTATTCCATAAGCTAGTCCCGGGTGATCTATTCACTCGTGGCTCCATTTAAATCTGGTAAAAATTATCCTCCAAAACACGTGAACCTTCTTTCAAAACTCCTTCTCGCCTTTATTAGTATCTCATGCACTTACCATTTGGTGTAGCTATCGAATCCATCCTCATGAATACTGTTGCTCCATAAGATAGGTTTTAAACTGAGGGCACAGATCAGGGTGTAGGGTAAACTGAAGAGATACACTCATAGCCAAATGTCCGGTAAAACAAGAATAAACAGATGGAGGTTCTCGAATAGGTAGTCTCGTATCAAGAGGTGGTAGAATAACGTAGAATAGCTGTAAGAGATGCAACTGCTATAACAGAAGGTAATACCATTAATACTGGTGGAAGAACAAGGTGCAAATCAAATCTGGGAAAGGGTGATGATCCTTGAACGGAAAGCTCCCAACGATCAGATGATATAGGGAAAACATGATCTGCCATTGCCATCATCTGGAAATCACGTCGCAAGTTAAAAATCCTGAATCGCAACACGAACCATGTCGGAGACCTACTATACAGTTGCACTTAACCTCACTATGACTTATCTTTCTATTTCATACTCCTAATCCTAACCCTCTACCCAATCCCGATAATCTAGGCTTATTTCAGTGACTTATAACCTGTAGCTCTGATACCAATATGTGGCGCCCTCCGAACCCGGGTCAGAAATTTGGGGTCCACAACACATATACAATATATAAACCTGTATATGAAATATTATTTGCAATGACCCTGCTTTACATAACCACAGATCACAATAAGTTAAAGTATGAAAACAAGCCACAACCTTAACTTTTATTACAACATACCAAATCCCAACTAATTTAACTTACAACTGATAATAAAAGTATTATTACAATCTTACTATCTCACTACTATAATAAGCTCCTGCTAGCTCGATCCAACATAATCTGGAATCCTAGCTCGTACATTGAACTGGGAAAACCTCGCTATCAACTATATCCTTCTTAACTATAGAATACATAAAAAGATTCGCAAGAGTGAGCTAACTAGCTCAGCAAGTCACAATGACAATAATTGAGGTTAATCAATGATCAAACAAAATGGTTCAGAGGAATCAAATTTATTGCTAAACAATCATTAGAATTGGATATTCATTTTAAGTTTTTAAACCAAGGTTAGGCTATTGATCAGTCATGCACTAACCCCGAGGAAAGCACACAACACTGCTCTAATTACTGGATCCAAAGCACACATTGGCCAAACTTGACCATTGATATGGTCTGACATCGAATCTGGTCCCTATATAAAAAAACTATCCAATTCTAAAGCAGTTCAATATGATAAACAATATAATTCATTAAAACAAGATCATGATCAACAGTGATAAAACATTAGTATAAAGGCATGATGCATTTCATGAGTATCATAAGGGGTATCGAAGTATGTATAAGAAATGGCCTTCAGCTTGTAGGAGAATCGGGTATTAGATGAACAATGGTTTACAAGGTTTAGTTCTTTGATGTCACAAGGTATGGTTGAGTATAAAAGTTTCTGGATGTTCAAACAATTCTATTCCAGTGTTTGGTGTTCGGTGGTTGTATTTGGAGAGTAGTGTCATAGTAGTGTGGCTTAGTATCTGGAAATCAACAAGAAATGGTTCACAAAGAATAAGGCTTATGGCTCAAAGATCAAATGATGTGGCTCAGGTTCAAGGCTGAAGGATTCAATGTATTTACAATATAAAACAGAGCTATTTTGAACACTTAACAATATGTTACGAGAAAGTTTAGAAATATTTGCATTATATCTCAAAAAAGGTTTTGAAGTACTTGCCTTATCACAATCGATTCCAATTTCACTTGTACTCGTCAAATGACTCTCTTAAACAACCACTCGTCTACTTTCCCTATGCCTCGATTCTATTTTCTGATCACTTGCTGTATTTTGTACATGTCGATTCCATTTTCTGGTCACCTGCTTCCCTTTCCTATGCCTTGCTTACTCTGCTAGGCATCATAAGTATCTATTAATATTCATCTCATATTATTCTAATCGTCACATGGACGTCATAAGGTTTCATCTACCCTTCGTTTTACCCAAATTCGATTTACGGATTAAAAGTTATACTAAAACAAGTAAGCACTGATCGCATAGACCGATAGTCAAACAAATAAGTCACATATAGCACAGAGAACGTCAAAAAATCAATGAAATTTAATTTATGAGGAAGTCCCGGGCCATAAACAGGCTTTTGGGTATTTAAAATAATTTTTCGGAATTAAAACGGGTTGTTGGATCATATTTACAGTAATAAACAGGGTTCGGTTGGCCAAATCTGGCTTCAATAATTATCGAGCCTTGAAAACAATTTAAAATAATATTTTAAAGCTCCAAACTATTTTTCAGAATTTTTACATCATTTTTAAATAATTAAATCTATTTAAAAAATTAATAAAAATCAATTAATAATTAATTAAATCAATTAATCAATTAATTTTCGAATTAATTGACCAATTAATCAATTAATTATTAACTAAAATTAATAAACTAATTAATTCAGATTTATTTTTGAATTAAAAATAATTTTTGAAATTAAAATAATGATTTTTTGGAATTAAAATAATCATTTTCAGATTTTTTGAAATTAAAAACAATTTTGAAAATAATTTATAAAAAGAAATCCGAAATTTGAAAGAATTTAAAATAGGAATCCAGAATTTGTAAAGTTCTGGAAACTTCAGGAGTTAAAGTGCAAGAACCGAATTTCAGCAAATTTTTAGAACAGAAATGGATCGAAACCGGGTCAATCACCGGGTCAAAATCGACCCGAACGGGTCACCCAATAATTGAAGAACCCGTCGGACGAACTGCAGAATCCGGTGGCCGGAAAATAATCCGGTGAGGCTCGATTTCAATAAAAACAGGGTTGCTGGACTTGGTTCTCAAGGGGTTTTCATTCTATTTCACTTCAGAACCTCAAATCAACTCACCATCAATTCAAACGTTGTCTGGAATTCAAAATCCAGCTAAAAGTTTAAAAAAACCGGCAAAAACATCAAAAGACAACTCTGTGCTTATCAGAAATCGTTTGTGATATGTAAATACATGGTTCGATTACAAATTTGATAAGGAACACAAAGCACCCATCAAGATCGACTGAAAACACCTAACAAAGATTCCCCCAAATCGAATTGAAAACATTCAAAGTAATATAAACCCTAATTTCTAAATTCCGAGAATCAAACCTAAAATTGAACATGTTATTAAACTCCAAATCAAGAGTATAATATACCAAAATGATCAGAAAAACAAGCTCTACCACATACAATCATCAAATCATACAAACAATCTCTTGAACAAAAATTCATAATTTAAATACCAAAAATTCGAATATAAATAATTAAATTGAAAATCACCTGATGTTTCTGGGTTGAAATTGATGAAAGATTTGGATTCCAGATTTCAGTAGCTTCGTTTTGAGTATATGTACGCCAAAATCAGATATCGATAACGCCTCCGAATTTGTGTTTGATTACAAAGAACAAAATATAATTATAGTATTTTCTCTGTAAAAATCTGTGAATACTGTTTGCAAATGATTTCAGGTACAAAATAAAATACGGTAGAGGTTATTTACAATTACGGAAAATTAGTATCCCGTTGTATCATTCCAGATACAAAATGGTACGTTTATTTATAAAAACTGATCCAAACGGTACCGGTCTTCGAGATAATTATCCAAATAAGTACAATTTATAATTCGGTCTTGGTCTCAGGGCCTAATTACATATATTACGAGGTGATAATTGTGATAGTTTAATAAAAAGATCCCGTTTATCAAAAACACGAGTTTTATTGATTTACCGAAACGAATATTGTATCGAAAATGTTGCGCCGGGACCCGCACAGGAGAAACCGTACTCCCAATCGAAAAAGTCGAAACATGGAAAATGATCGGAATATTGCAATTTGGTTAGGAAGGAGTTTTCGGAAGAGTTTTCGGTTATAAAAACATAAAAACGGATGACGTCGGTTGGTTCCCTATTGTATAAAATAGTTTTTAAATACTCGGAAAAAGATTTTATAAAATCCATATATTTCCTATAAAATCATAAATCAACATAAAAATATATTGGAAGATATGACAATTATCTATATTTTATTTTGGACATATAAAAATTAAAATACTAAATTAATATTATTTTTAAACATCCCAAAACATATAACACTTAACAAATAATTTACAGAATAGATATTGAACATACATGATAATTATTTATTAGTAAAAATAATTACACGATATATCCTGGATATTACATCCTCCCCCCCCTTAAAAGGATTATGTCCTCAGAATCTCCTAAGAAAACAAATGAGGGTACTTTTCTCTCATATCACTTTCTAACTCCCAGGTTGACTCTTCAACCTTTGGGTTTCTCCACAATACTCTTACTAACTTTACCACTTTATTTCTCCATACTTTCTCTCTTTCCTCTAGAATTTCTATCGGACTCTCTACATATGACAAATCTGCCTGAAGCTCTATTGGATCATATTCTATTACATGCCTGGAGTCTGGATTATGCTTCTTAAGCATCGATACGTGAAAAACATTGTGAATGTGCTTCATGTGCGGAGGTAACGCCAACTCGTAAGCTACTTTGCCAACGCGCTTTAAAATCTCAAAAGGACCAACATATCTTGGGCTTAGTTTTCCTTTCCTTCCAAATCTCGTTAATCCCTTCCACGGTGATACTTTCAGTAATACCAAACTTCCTTCTTCGAATTCTATATCTTTCCTTGATTGATCTGCATACTTCCTTTGACGATCTTGTGCTGCTATCAATCTCTTCTGGATAACTTCAACAACTTCCTTCATCTGCTGCACTAATCCAGGTCCAAGTATTTTGCGTTGTCTCACTTCGTCCCAATATACAGGAGATCGACATTTGCGTCCATAAAGAGCTTCACAGGGTGGCATTCCAATACTAGCGTGATAACTGTTGTTGTAAGCAAATTCTACCAGGGGTAAATGCTCGTCCCAACTTCCTTTGAAATCAATAACACAAACACGTAACATGACTTCAATTGTCTGGATCGTTCTTTCACTCTGGCCATCCGTCTGTGGATGGTAAGCCGTACTCATATTCAGTCTCGTTCCCAAACATTCTTGAAAATTGTTCCAAAATCTTGAATTAAATCTTGGATCTCGATCAGATACGATGGATACAGGAATTCCATGACGAGCTATGATTTCTTTCAAGTACATATGGACTAACTTGTCGAGTGAAAATCTTTCATTTATAGGCAGGAAATGAGCTGACTTGGTAAGTCTATCCACTATAACCCAAATGGCATCATGATTAGCTTTTATCCTTGGTAATCCAATTGTGAAATCCATGGAAATATGCTCCCACTTCCATTCCGGAATCTTCAATGGTTGTAATAATCCACTTGGTCTCTGATGCTCTTATTTATTTATTTAATATGCCTAACACCCCCTGATCCATGGTGAAATTTCCTTTTCGTATTCGGCTATCAATATTCTTCTTTAAACTTCTGTATAATTTGGTATTTCTTGAATGAATTAAATACTTAGGATTGTAATTTCCCTTTAGGATCTCATTCCTAAATTCTGCCACTTTTAACATCCAAGTTCTGAAAGGAATCTGAGACTACTGTGATCATTCTTTTAAGTGCATAATTTTCCTCTCATTAAACTGTTAATATCGTGATCCATTATCTTCTCTTGCTAACTGTTAAAATTCTGATCCATCATCTTCTTTTGATATCTTTTTATCTTCTCTTAACAACTTCGACCGAAAGGTCATACTATCCCTTCTTGCTCCTTTTAGACCATGAACCCTAACTTCAAATTCCAACTTCTAAAATTCCATAGATAATTCTTCTAGTACAGTCTCTATGTTCGTTCTCTCCCCTTTTTGCTTATCTCTTGCCACTACATTTGCTTTTCCTCGTGAATTCATACTTCAAACTCTTATGGTCCGTATAGATCTTACACCTTTCTCCATACATATCATGTTTCCCAATCTTTTAGAGCGAATATTATTACTGCTAGTCCCAAATTATGAGTAGGATACTTCTGCTCATAAGGTTTTGATTTTCTGGATGCATATACAATACTTTATTATGCCGCATTAACACACATCATATTCCTTTATGAGAAGCATTACTATGAATTTCCGAATTTCTTGATACTTCCAAAGTGATGAAGCAGGTGTTGTAACCATTCTTTAATTTAACTTCACAAAATTTTCTTTACCCTCCTCCATTTCATATAAACTTCTTGCTTTTCCTGGTTAGCTTCGTCAAAGGTATTGCGCCTTTCAGGAAATCTGGCACAAATTTTCGATAATAACCGGCCCATGGTAAAAGTTCTTACTTTTGTTGGTGTTTTTGGTCTTTCTCCTTTTATAGTAAATTTCTGTTAGATCCCCTTTTGCCTTCTCATCAAAGCTTTCACCTTGTAAACTTTACATACAATTTCTTTTTTCTCTGACTCCCTAATTATCATTAAATGCTTTGCATGGTCCTCCGTTGACTTTAAATAACACAACTACAGCTTATCCAGATATTCCTTAAAGATTATGTCCATCAAATTCAAATATTACTGGTATATTGGTTAATCCAAATGACAATACAAGAATTTTAATACCACAGTACCTAGTTCTGAAAATTATTATTGATATGTCCACTGGTTCAATCTTCAATTGGTGAAAAACCAAGTCTTAAATCAATCTTATATAAGTACTTTGCTTCTTTCGTTTGATCAAACAAATTATTGGTTCGAGGCAACGGATACTTACTCTTGATAGTAAACTTGTTGAACTTTCGCTAATCGATGCATAAGCTCATACTTCCTTCTTTCTTATTAACAATCAATACTGGTGCACCTTAGGGGTACACTAGGTCTAATCGCTTCTTCTTCTAACATGTCTTGCATTTGTCTTGCTGCCTCCTTCATTTTAACTGGCGCTATTCTGTGCGGGGCTTTTGGACACTAGCTTCCTTTCAGGTGCTATGTCAATCGCGAACTTCATTTCTCTATTTGGGGAAAATGTTGATAACTCATTTTGAAACATATCTTGAAACTCCTTAATTGCTATAAAATCTTCAAATTTTGTTTGCTTCTGAATTTTATTTATCTCATAATCACTGTAATTCTCACATCTTGATCACCGTAATCATCATTAATAAATTCTTTACCTTCCTTCTTCCTTTATACCTCATCATATTCTCATTTGACGTCTTCAGGACTATCTCTTCATCACGACGGTTCGTCTAGGCATCATGCTTAAATAGTTAATCCATTCCTTAGAATAATTTTAATTTCTCGTATTCTAAATGATATCTAATCCTCATAACTTATTTCCAGAAATCTTAATTCCACCATTGGTACGCACTTATTTAACAATTACACGTCCTTGATTTGCTAATCTTTTAGTAATAATCTTATCAATTCAACAGGGTAATTCATCTTATCAACAAAACCTTGAGGGATAAACAATTAAGTTGCTCCCACATCTTGCAATACTTTAACGCATTAAGTATCCACAATAATCATTCACATCATCACATCCGCGTTCTAAATAACATATTTCACAGAAAAATAGTAAATTCTCGTTCTCGGAGACGTATTCCTTATTGGAGTAGATTCTCTTGACTCTTAGGGTATCCTTAATTGGGATAGTGATTTGCAATTCTCGCCATTTTCACATGTTTCCTTCCCATGTATAAGAGGTAGCTGGAACTTTGTCCGCTTGGTTCATAATATGTTAATTTATTTGAAAAACTTTTGCAAAGGACGATGGTATAACGAAATAACTAGAAGGATTCATAGTTCAATAAACTTGAAGTTGAAAAGAAAGAAGAAATAATGATTTGGATATGAATGAGACAACCACATTGGTACTAAAGATGGCCAGTCTTTCATACCATATGGCATACAATACCTGATTAGGTGGCGTCCCACCTGACTCTTCTTCATTCTGACAAAGTGTCTCACCATAACACTGTTTGTCTCAATCGGAAAACAAAACTTGAGGGAAACAATTAAATTTGAAAGGAATGCAATATCCTCCTTTACGATATCATCATAAGGAATTTATTAAGAAAATAAGCTCATATATTAGGAATTAAAATGGAATATACGTTGTAATATTGAAGATGAGAACGACATCATTAGTCACCCTCCCCATTTCACTTGTATTCATCTTTCGAGCTTGTTCGATCATATTCCTATTGTTCTCTATAACAATTTTAGAAAGTACGTTGAAATGCCTTCGCAATTTAAGCATTACGGTAAATTCTTACTTGTCACGTCTTGCGTCTTTAACATCGCATCTACACATATAATACTTTAACAATTCGATCATAATGGTGTTCCTACCAGATAACTTCGAGTTTCCTCTTTTAATTTAGAATAACCACGAATCATTCAGCACAACGATCCTTTTGTTAACAATACTCTTCTTTTAGAAAAGTCTGGAAATCTTCCTAATCTTCTTTGATCACGCCCAGGATCTTTTTAAATTAATGAATTCTTTTAAACTTTAATGGTCTCTGCAACTGAATGAATAATTACTCCGTACGCGGATTCTGTTAGTAACCTTGTCAAACAATATTTGCACCTTACCGTTAGGAATAATCAACTTCTTCATAATCGTGGGTCACTTTGTTCTCTAAATTATCAATACTAAGTCTGAAACTAGCATCCTTCCAGGTAATCCAGGTCTTTTAACAAACAAGAAACTCAAGTAGTAACTTGAAAAACAGTGTTTAAAACTTATTTTATTCAAAAAGGATTTTAGAAATTTTGTAAGGAAAAGTCTTTTTCGAAAATTTGTTTAAAAATTTTTGAAAATCACAAATCTGGTCTTCCTTATTATATGAGTTGGCTGTTGCCCATCCTACCTATCACAGGGTACCAAATGAAAGAAACAATCATATAAAGGTCCATTCACTTCAATCTACCTTCTCTCCTTCACTGGGCTATTACCCTCCTTAATCGATGAAAACTTCAGCTGCCATTGCATATTATCTTATTCGTAGTTTCACATCAAAGCTTCCATACTGATAATACTCCCGACATTATCGTTGCAGTAGTTAAGTAGAACAGGCTATCCAATTGTCAACAAATCGGCTAATGTCACATCACCTTATTAAAATATATATCACATCATCATAACACCATTATCTAACTTCAAGAAGTCTCCAGATCCATAATCTCCTCTAACTCTCTCTTTTTAACACTTATATACTCTATTCCATAAGCTAGTCCCGGGTGGTCTATTCACTCGTGGCTCCATTTAAATCTGGTAAAAATTATCCTCCAAAACACGTGAACCTTCTTTCAAAACTCCTTCTCGCCTTTATTAATATCTCATGCACTTACCATTTGGTGTAGCTATCGAATCCATCCTCGTGAATTATGTTGCTCCATAAGATAGGTTTTAAACTGAGGGCACAAATCAGGGTGTAGGGTAAACTGAAGAGATATACTCATAGCCGAATGTCCGATAAAACAAGAATAAATAGATGGAGGTTCTCAAATAGGTAGTCTCGTATCAAGAGGTGGTAGAATAGCGTAGAATAGCTGTAAGAGATGCAACTGCTCTAACAGAAGGTAATATCATTAATACTGGTAGAAGAACAAGGTGCAAATCAAATCTGGGAAAGGGTGACGATCCTTGAATGGAAAGCTCCTAACGATTAGATGATATAGGGAAAGCATGTTCTGATCTGGAAATCACGTCGCAAGTTAAGAATCCTGAATCGCAACACGAACCATGCCGGAGACCTACTATAGAGTTGCACTCAACCTCACGATGATTATCTTTCTATTTCCTACTCCTAATTCTAACCCTCTACCCAATCCCGACAATCTAGGCTTGTTTTAGTGACTTATAACCTATAGCTCTGATACCAACCTATGGCGCCCTCCAAACCCGGGTTAGAAGTTTGGGGTCCACAACACATACCTAATATATAAACCTGTATATGAAATATTATTTCGAATGACCTTGCTTTAGATAACCACGGATCGCAATAGGTTAAAGTATGAAAACAAGCCACAACCTTAACTTTTATTACAACGTACCAAATCCCAACTAATTTAACTTACAACTGATAATGAAATTATTCTTACAATCTTACTATCTCACTACCGCAATAAGCTCCTGCTAGCTCGATCCAACATAATCTGGAATCCTAGCTCGTACATTGAACTGGGAAAACCTCGCTATCAACTGTATCCTTCTTAACTGTAGAATACATAAAAAGATTCGCAAGAGTGAGCTAACTAGCTCAGCAAGTCACAATGACAATAATTGAGGTTAATCGATGATCAATCGAAATGGTTCAGAGGAATCAAATTTATTGCTAAACAATCATTAGAATTGGATATTTATTTTAAGTTTTAAAACTAAGGTTAGGCTGCTGATCAGTCACGCATTAACCCCGAGCAAAGCACACAACACTACTCTAATTACTAGATCCAAAGCACACATTGGTCTAACTTGACCATTGATATGGTCTAACCACGAATCTGGTCCCTATATAAAAAACTATCCAATTCTAAAGCAGTTCAATATGATAAACAATATAATTCAATAAAATAAGATCGTGATCAACAGTGATGAAACATTTGTATAAAGGCATGATGTATTTCATGAGTATCACAAGGGGTGTCGAAGTATGTATAAGAAATGGCTTTCTACCTGTAGGAGAATCGGGTATAAGATGAACAATGGTTTACAAAGTTTAGTTCTTTGATGTCACAAGGTATGGTTGAGTATAAAAGTTTCCGGATGTTCAAACAATTTTATTCCAGTGTTTGGTGTTTGGTGGTTGTATAGTTGCGTGGTTTAGTATCTGGAAATCAACAAGAAATGGTTCACAAAGAATAAGGCTTATGGCTCAAAGATCAAATGATGTGGCTCAGGTTCAAGGCTGAAGGATTCAATGTATTTACAATATAAAACAGAACTATTTTGAACACTTAACAATATGTTACGAGAAAGTTTAGAAATATTTGCATTATATCTCGAAAAAGGTTTAGAAGTACTTGCCTTATCACAATTGATTCCAAATTCACTTGTACTCGTCAAATGACTTTCTTCAACAACCACTCGTCTACTTTTCCTATGCCTCGATTCTATTTTATGATCACTTGCTGTATTTTCTACATGTCGATTCCATTTTCAGGCACCTGCTTCCCTTTCCTACGCCTTGCTTACTCTACTAGGCATCATAAGTATCTATCAATATTCATCTCACATTATTCTAATCGTCACATGGACGTCATAAGGTTTCATCTACCCTTCGTTTTACCCAAATCCGATTTACGGATTAAAAGTTATACTAAAACAAGTAAGCACTGATCACATAGACCGATAGTCAAACAAATAAGTCACATATAGCACATAGCACGTCAAAATATCAATGAAATTTCATTTATAAGGAAGTCCCGGGCCATAAACAGGCTTTTGGGTATTTAAAATAATTTTTTGAAATTAAAATGGGTCGTTAGATCAAATTTACAGTAATAAATAGGGTTCGGTTGGCCAAATCTGGCTTCAAAACAATTTTATAATAATTATCGAGCCTTGAACAATTTAAAATAATATTTTAAAGCTCGAAACTATTTTTCAGAATTTTTAAATCATTTTTAAATAATTAAATTTAATTAAAAAATTAATTAAAATCAATTAATAATTAATTAAATCAATTAATCAATTAATTTTCGAATTAATTGACTAATTAATCAATTAATTATTAACTAAAATTAATTAACTAATTAATTCAGATTTATTTTTGAATTAAAATAATTTTTGGAATTTAAAATAATGATTTTTTGGAATTAAAATAATCATTTTCGGATTTTTTTTGTAATTAAAAACAATTTTGAAAATAATTTATAAAAAGAAATCCGAAATTTGAAAGAATTTAAAATAGGAATCCAGAATTCGTAAAGTTCTGGAAACTTCAGGAGTTAAAGTGCAAGAACAGAATTTCAGAAAAAATTTTAGACACAGAAATGGATCGAAACCGGGTCAATCCCCAGGTCAAAATCGACCCAAACGGGTCACCCAACACCTGAAGAACCCGTCGGACGAGCTGCAGAATCCGGTGGACGGAAAATAATCCGGTGAGGCTCGATTTCAACAAAAACAGGGTTGCTGGACTTGGTTCTCATGGGGTTTTCATTTTATTTCACTCCAGGAACTCAAATCAACTCACCATCAATTCAAACGCTGTCTGGAATTCAAAATCCGGCTAAAAGTTCATAAAAACCTGCAAAAACTTCAAAAGACAACTTCGTGCTTATCAGAAATCGTTTGTGATATGTAAATACATGGTTCGATTGCAAATTTGATAAGGAACTCAAAGCACCCATCAAGATCGACTGAAAACCCCTAAGAAAGATCCCCCCAAATCGAATTGAAAACATTCAAAGTAATACAAACCCTAATTTCTAAATTCCGAGAATCAAACCTAAAATTAAACATGTTATTGAACTCCAAATCAAGAGTATAATATGCCAATATGATCAGGAAAACAAGCTCTACCACATACAATCATCAAATCATACAAACAATCTCTCAAACAAAAATTCATAATTTAAATACCAAGAAATTCGAATATAAATAATTAAATTGAAAATCACCTGATGTTTCTGGGTTGAAATTGATGAAAGATTTGGATTCCATATTTCAGTAGCTTCATTTTGTGTATATGTAAAATCAGATATGGATAACGCCTCCGAATTTGTGTTTGATTACGAAGAACAAAATATAATTATAGTATTTTCTCTGTAAAAACTCTGTGAATACTGTTTGCAAATGATTTCTGGTACAAAATAAAATACGATAGAGGCTATTTATAATTACGGAAAATTAGTATCCCGTTGGATCATTCCAGATACAAAATGGTACGTTTATTTATAAAAACTGATCCAAACGGTACCAGCTTTCGGGATAATTATCTAAATCAGTACAATTTATACTTCGGTCTTGGTCTCAGCGCCTGGTTACACGTATTACGAGGTGATAATTGTGATAGATTAATAAAAAGATCATGTTTATCAAAAATGCGAGTTTTATTGATTTACCGAAACGAATAACGTATCGAAAATGTTACGTTGGGACCCGCACAGGACAAACCGTATTCCGGATCAAAAAAGTCGAAACATGGAAAATGCTCGGAATATTGCAATTGGGTTAGGAAGGAGTTTTCGGAAGAGTTTCTGGTTATAAAAACGTAAAAACGGATGACGTCAGTTGGTTCCCGATTGTATAAAATAGTTTTTAAATACTCGAAAAAAGATTTTATAAAATCCATATATTTCCTATAAAATCATAAATCAACATAAAAATAAATAGGAAGATATGACAATTATCTGTATTTTATTTTGGACATATAAAAATTAAAATACTCAATTAATATTATTTTTAAACATCCCAACACATATAACACTTAACAAATAATTCACAGAATAGATACTGAATATACATATTAATTATTTATTAGTAAAAATAATTACACGATATATCCCGGATATTACAGTAGCATTCTGTGTAAAACAAGCAGTCTGCACAGCTTCAGCCCAAAAATAGGTTGGTAGCTTTGCTTCATCAAGCATAGTTCGTGCACCTTCAATAAGAGTCATGTTCTTTCTTTCTACAACTCCATTCTGCCGTGGAGTTCCAGGTGCAGAAAATTCCTGCTTTATTCCTTGCTCTTTGCAGAACTCTTCCATGATTGAATTCTTGAACTCAGTGCCATTATCACTTCTTATTATTTTAACAAAATCTTTGACTAACTTATCCAGCTGTCTGACATGATCAGTTAGAGAAGATGCAGTTTCGTTCTTCTTGTGCAAGAAATACATTCAAGTGTATCTTGTGAACTCATCCACTATAACCATAGCATATTTCTTCTTTGCAATAGACATGACATTGACTGGACCAAATAGATCAACATGCAGTAAGTGATAAGGCTCAAGAATTGAGGATTCAGTTTTGCTCTTGAATGAATATTTTCTTTATTTTGCCTTTTGACATGAGTCGCAAAGACCATTAGGTGCAAATATTGATTTTGGCAGTCCTCTCACAAGCTCTTTCTTTACTAGCTCATTTATGTTGTTGAAATTTAAATGAGAGAGTCTCTTGTGCCAATTCCAGCTTTCTTCAATTGATGCTCTGCTTAACAGACGGATGGTAGAACCATCAGAATTTGTTGAAAGTCTGGTTTCATATATGTTACCATGTATGTAACCTTTTAGAACCACTTTGCTTGTAGAATTAGTTACAACTTCACAGTGTTCTTCAAAGAAATCCACATGATAACCTCTGTCACAGATTTGACTCACACTTAGCAAATTATGTTTAAGTCCTGAGACAAGAGCTACTGTTTCAATTATGACATTCCCAAGATTGATATTGCCATATCCCAGAGTCTTTCCCATATTGCCATCTCCAGAAGAAACTCCTGGGGCAGCTTTATCCACAAATTCTGATAGTAGGGCTTTATTTCCAGTCATATGTCCTGAACATCCACTATCTAGAACTAGGTTGTTTTTCCTGTTGCCCTGCAATCATAAAGACCACTATTGATTAGTTTTAAGGACCCAGACATGCTTGGATCCTTTGGCCTTGTTAATTTGTAAGCATTTGCAGCGGATTTAGTTTCAGAGTTAATACTAACATGCTTTTTATCAGACTTTATATCAGACTTTGCATCAGAATTTACACTAGAAGGAATTACACTAACTTTTTTTAAAGAAGGTTTTATTTCATAATAATCATAGTACAAACTATGATATTCTTTACAAGTATAAATAGAATGCCATAAACTACCATAATAAAAACAAGGATTTTGTGGTTTAAACCTAACAGACTGACTCTTAAACACCGATCTAGGAGGTAAAGAGTTTATATCTTTAATTTTCCTGCAAAAAGAAGCAAAATGGTTAGAGTTTTCACAATTATAGCATTTCTTTCTAGGAGCATTAGGAACAGGCATATAATTATTACTTTTATTCACACCTTCCTTTC
This sequence comes from Apium graveolens, assembly GCF_009905375.1. Taxonomy (NCBI): domain Eukaryota; kingdom Viridiplantae; phylum Streptophyta; class Magnoliopsida; order Apiales; family Apiaceae; genus Apium; species Apium graveolens. Next base: position 169,044,446 of record NC_133651.1, read on the forward strand.
CATTTCTATTTTTCCTAGCTTCCTTTACCTTGTTCACATTTTTAATCTCTTTCAGCTTATACTTAAGTTGCTTCTTTGTCATTAAGCCAATGTTTACCAAAGCTGGTTTATCCTGTTTTAATTTGTGAGAAGTTTACTTTTCTTTGACTTCTGTTTTAGAGTCTTTCATCTCTTCAGAATCAGTCACAAGAGTTTTTGTAAAAAATTTAACAGGATTTACCTTTGGCTTTTTGGTCTGTTTGATAGTAATTGGCTTAATTGGCAAAGTCCCTTTCTCACTTTTACCATCTTTAAATCCTAACCCTTCTTTCCAGTTTCCACTATTTAGAATATTCTGAGTTGTTTTGCCTGAGTTAGTCCAAGTCCTGATGATTTCTCTTTCTTTTTATAATTCAGTTTTTAGATAATAATTATATTTAAGCAATTCATTTTTAACATACGCAGCATTATCTCTCTCTGAATAATGTTCATCTTGACTAACTCTTCTTCAAGATAGCTATTTCTATTTTTGTATTTTGGATTTTCAAATTTTAATCTTTCATTCTCTAAAGTCTGATCTCTATAGCTAATATAAATGTTTTTCAGAAATAATCTCAACTCGGTAATATCTTCTGTATCAAAAGCAAGAGTTGATAGAGGTGCCTCTAGTTTAGCAGCATCAGAACTGCTATCAGCATTTGCCATTAAGGCATAGTTCACCTCTTCTTCAGATTCTGAAGTGTTTGCCCAATTTTTCTTCTTTATGATAAGTGCCTGGCCTTTATCACTTTTTCCTTTCTTGCAATCAGGAGAGATGTGGCCTCTTTCACCATAATTGTAGCATTTGAAATTTGAGTTGTCTCCTCTGTCAGACTTTCCTCCTTTGCCTTCAGTCTTTATGAACCCTTTCTTGTCAGAACTTCCACCTTTCGTGGAAAACTTCTTACCCGTTCTGAATTTCTTGTAGGCTATCTTTGTGATACTCTTCACCATAAGAGCACACAGTTGCATCGTCTCTTGCATCAACATCCACTTCAGATAAATTTTTAGGTTCTAAATCATCATCATCAGAATCTGATGACTCTAAATAAGACTGTATGATGAGAGCATTTCCTTTTGTCTTCCTAGAGACAATTGGCTTTTCTTCAGTCTTTAAAGCAACTGTCTTAGACTTCCCTCCATGCCTCTTCTTTCTTTGCTCTATCTCAAGTTCATGAGTCTTGAGCATTCCATAGATTTCATCAAGAGATATATCGACAAGTTCATAGTTGTATCTTATTGTAGTAGCTTTCAAATCCCACTTTTCAGGAAGAGCTAGTAGGAATTTCATATTTGGATCTTCTGGATCATATTCCTTATCCACTAGTGACAGATCATTCAACAATTTTGTAAATCTGTCATATGTATCAGTTAGTGACTCATCAGATTTTGAGTCAAAGTGCTCATACTCCTGTGTGAATATTGTCTTCCTGTTCTTTTTGATGGCATTGGTTCCTTGGCATTAGTTCTTTTTGATGACATTGTCAAGTGCACTATGAAGCAAGTGTCTTACTTTTGCATCCTTGCCTAGTGAAGAGATGTCTTCAGTGGTGAGTTCTCTCTTTTCTTTGGGAATCATCTTCTGTGGCTCATTCCCAACTACAACAGAAAGCTTTGTGGGCTTGTGTGGACCATCATAAATTATGTCTAAATATTCTGGATCTTTAGCTTCCAGAATCATGGCCATCTTCACACTCCATACAGGGTACTCAGACACCCTGAGCATAGGAACCCTGATGGTTTCATATCTACTGGTGTTTTGAATGGGTTGAACCTTTTCAGGTTCTTGAGGGTCTGGTATTTTTGCTTGATCAGACATGATTAATTGTTTGTTTGGATCTTAACTATTCGTAAGCTTAACAGACTAGCTCTGATACCATTTGTTAGGCCTCAATGATACTATAGAAGGGGGTTGAATATAGTATCTATAATCAATTCGATTATAAACACAAGTATGAAAAAAAAACAAGTTTATTCAATATATCAAACTCTGGTACAGTAGGTTTAATCTACTCTCTCAGTGATGTATGATATCACTAAGAGCTGTTAGGGTTACAATGAATAATATTCTCATGAATGATAACACATATAGTGTTAACCCTAATCTGTATTTATATACTACACAGTTACAAGATATCTCATAATTGATATGATAATGATTCTGTTTCCTAGAATACATCAATCAAAGATTATCTACTGCAGTCCTATAGCTGTCCAATTCTTCATGCATATCATTACTTGTATAATCCAGATCCTCTCCTGTAAATCAGCTGCTTTCCTTATCTGAAGTGTACCCGCACTTAAGTCCTGATATAAGTTCTGACACCTTAAGTTCTGATAACTTCCTGTCTTCAGCAAGTTCGGATTTCCAGTTATGTTCTGAAACTAAGTCCTAAAATTAAACAAATCAGATTAGACATGACATCACAAATATATCTAACATCCCTAATTCGAACCAAGTCATTGGGTATGAGCCAATCGAGCTTCAGCCAGATTTTTCCTACGTGGAGCAGCCAATACAGATCCTAGACCATAAGGAGCGAGTCCTTAGGAATAAGTCGATACCCATAGTAAAAGTACTTTGGAGGAATCCTCGAGTAGAAGAGTCTACTTGGGAGTTAAAGTCAGATATGCTAAGAAAATATCCTCACTTGTTTGGTTAGGTAAGATTCTGAGGACAAATTCTTTTTAAGGGGGGAAGGTTATAACGATCTGTATTTTTATATTATTAAAATATGAATACTAAATAAAAAAATCTGTTATGATTCTTCCAGCTATATGTTATGTTTTATATTAATTGTATGTGACTTAATTATGTTCGAGAATTATTTATCTTATTAATTGGCGAGTCGTATTATTTTATTTCTGATTATAAAAGTTGTTTTATTGAAAATTTATTTTCATAAATATTGAAATTATCTTTAAAATTATTCTTATGGCTTTATAATTATAAAAATTATTTATAGGAATTTATAAAATTTAGAAAATAATATTTCGTCAATTATTTATAATATTTTCTGATTGTATTTAATTGCGGGTCCAATGTTAAATTCAAAAATATTTAAAAAATTATGAAAATATTATTTTATTAGTTTTCAATTATTCCGATAAATTTTAAATAATTTTGGTAATTTTTTTGGGTTAGTTTTACCCTCAAATTGGTTCGTAAAAAAGCAATACACGAAGCAGAATCGGGCTCAAAAGAGGGTACGTGTCAATTTCTGTACATATGTTTTGTTTTTGTTCTTCGCTAGATATGTGTCGGTGTGCCATTTTTTATACAAAAAACAACAACAACAAAACAAAAACACACATAGTACACCCTTACTGTCTCTCCTTTTTTCGGTGATTGCGTGTGTATTGTGTGTGTATTATGTGGGTAATGGTGGATGTGGTTTCTTTGGGCTGTTGCTTTACATCCGGGTTGTTTGTTCTATTTTCCGATTGGGTTTGTTCGGTTACTGTTGGGAATATTTTATTTATTATCTGCAGAAACTCTTTGATTAATATTTATAAAATAAATTCATTTTTGTGCTGAAATTATTCATTTAATAGGTGAAGTTTTTATGGAAACCCGAATTAATCGGGCACCGACGAATTTTGCCGCTGTCAATGATGAATTTCGATGAGTTGATGGTGGACGGTGATAATTAATTTTGAGTCCTACAATTATAAAAAAATGATTATTTAGTTCGTAAAAGTTATTTCGTAAATTGAGTTGGTCGTCTAATAAATGTGGTAATCCTACGAATTAATTTGGATTGTGAAGTTGGATTGTGTTATTGGGATTGTTGCGTCGATTTGAATCGACCGGTAGTCCGATAAATAGAGGAAACGCTGCCAGATTTACGAGAAATTAATTTTTGGAATACGGGAATGTATCATGTAATTATCAGGAATACCAATCGAACATATATAACTATAAATATTATACGAAGCCTACTTGTGTATCGTAATAAAGTAATTTTCAAAATATTTGACAACCTTATTTTTCCGAAACAACGGGTATACGTATTTTCCGAAAATAATTATCGAACCAAGTTATGAGTACGTGGATCCTAGTTGTTATGTGTAGTATACTAGTACATATAAATACAAGTCGGGATTTGATATCATGCGGGTATAGTTGATAGCGAGGATAGGTCAAACATAATCGGTCGTCTAACATAGGATATTTCGATTATGTAGGTTCCAGTCGAAAGCCCCGAGCGTTTAAGTCGGTCTAAAGTCAGGCTAGTGTTCAGTTGTAAAGCGTAGTAAAGCAAGTACCTTTGACCATATATTTTATGGTTCAGTAATATATGAATAACTGTTGATTTAAATTTCATACTGGAACAGAACGTTTTAAGTTACCTATCCTCTGTTATTAAAAATGTTTTTGTTTAAATTATGTTTTGGGGAAAAGTAACTTCTGAAAATGCCTATCTCTAAATTGTGAATAATATTGTAATGGTTTTAAAGTGTGTTGTGATAAAATAGTTTTGAAAAGAGATAGGTAATAGTGATTTTGAAAACTAGATAAAATGGATCAGATACTGGATGACATTGTGTAAGTGGCCCGTAAAGGTCCAGCATAGTGGTCGTAAGTGGCTAAGTCGGTTGCGCGCCCTATTTGAACCGGTTAGTCTAGCATAACGGAGACCTAGCTAGTCTTTGAGTTTCGAAACATATTTTGTGGTGTGATAGACTGATCAGCTATCACTACGAATCATTCAGTATATATATATATATATATATATATATATATATATATATATATATATATTAGCAAGGTTTTGTGGTTCCCGTAACGGAACAAATGGTTTATGGTTCATGTCGTGAGACAAATGATTTGATAATGAAAATAGCATGCGAAAATTGGACTCTGATATTTTACACAACACACAATTGATATTATGTTTTACAGAGCATGCTAGTTGTTGATATCCTATTTATAACAGTTTTACTTGTTTACATGAATGTTTTATGATTTCTGTTCCTATAACTGTTTATCATAAAATGTTTTATTCTGTTATTCATATAGTGGTATAGCTGAGCAATTGATTGCTCATTCTTGAAAAATGTTATATATATATATATATATCGCAGATTCCTAGGAGACCTATCCGTCATAGCCAGGGCAGAGTTCTAGTTCCTCATCTATTGGGTTCCTTTGAGGTAGTTTTGTCAAACCTGTTGTAGGTCTATTGAGTTGCTGAAATAAAATAGTTGTGTCAGACTTGTTTAAATAAATTTGGCAATGTAATAGTTAAGTAGCCTAATTCATACTTAAAGCTGGAAAAGATCTTGGAAAGGGGGTTGTGTTTATGTAGTATTATGAGTTGGTTGTATTATATTTTTGGTTTGTTGTTGTTCGTGACGTCAACTCCCGACCCCGGGGTTGAGGCCGTCACACCGTTCGTCGATTCCGACGAATTCCCGGCAAAACCTGACTATAACCGGTGATTTTCCGGAGATTGAAAAATGATAACCAAATACAATGATTCTTATACAAAAATAAAGCTTATAACACATACAACTAACTAATACAATCCAAATCATCAAACAAACCATCAGCAATCCAGGAAAATCGAATCAAAATTTCAAAAAATTCATAAACTCGATTAGACCGTTCTAGGGGTTAAACAATTACAATACACGCCAATCGACTGCAAATTCAGTTATAAGGCTTATTTAAATATCAAAATCATTAAACGATTCAAGAATCAAAAATCCCTAAATTGGGTCAAGAACCTTAAAATCGAATTTTAAAATTCATACCTCTGTAAATGTTTTTGATGGCATAACTGAATAGAGTTTGAAGAGAGGATCAATTTGACTAAAAACACGACATCATTTGCTTTCCAGATCACTACAAAATCATGGTTTGATTCCAAGAACTGTTCTTAAAACCCTAACCCTAATTTCAGAGAAATTTCTAAAGTTTTTTTTATATATTTTCTGATTTTTATATAATAAATAATAATGAAAATCTATTTATACTTATAAAAATAATATCCCCAAAATTATTTAGGGCCTAATTATACCATTTAATAAATATAATTAGCACAAAATTAATAATTTACGTGGAATAAATTTTAATCCAATAAATACAAAAATTATGTCAAAATTTTCCAAAATTACGAATAAATCAAATATGCAAAGATATTGCATATTTAACAGTCCCACAGTTTTACAAAAATAAAAATACGATTTTTGTGGGCTTTGACGTCCCGGTAGGGGCCCAGAAAAAATCATTTTTCACGAAACAAAATATTTTCTAAATTAACTAGATATTCGGAAAATCAATATAGTATACGCCATATTATGCAAAATAAGGCCAATTGCCTTATACGAAATATCAGCTATTAAAATGAAACCTGAATAATGTAACTTTTAATATAAATCCATTTAACACGTAATAAAATACCCAAAAAATATCCTGAATAACACGAAACACATATAACATATAACATATAAAATTTTATGATCAATCATAATTTATAATATCATAAATCACATAATACTCATTTAACATGACACAAAACAGTCAAAATTTCTTGGTTGTTATAATATTATTACTCAACAGCCTCTTGTTGACATACTATTCTATCAGTTGTTTATACAACTCAACTTTAGTTCCCATCATATGTAAAATATGCTAGACTACACTCACTGAGTATAATATATAAACACCCTATGAACATGCTATATGTATGGCGGTAAAGCCAACTCACCTATGATCTTCCTACATATCTTACTCTCCCAAAAGGACCAACATAATTCATACTTACTTTCTTTTCTTACTAATTTCAATAAATCGTGTTCATGAAACACTTTCAGTGTTACTAGTTCTTTAACTTTATTTCTACTCTCTTCTTTGCTTAATAATCTTAACTCGTAATCGCTTTCACGCACATTCGAAGCTCTTTTTATAATGATATTTTTCATCTGCGAATGGTTTACTGAGGTCATGGCATATTCGATTTCTAATGTTCTCGAAATTAACTCGAGAACTATGAATTAAAGAGAAAATCTTGGCTGGATATGATTGTCATACGAATTTATAATCTTATCATAATTTTCTTTAATCACACCTGAATGTAATTGACGAGCGAAAATCTAGTATTATTTAGAAGAAAATATACTAATATGGAGATATTACCCGCAATATTCTAACTCATTTTATCAATTATGTTTGGTTTTGGAAAATTACCATATGGAACTATTGATGTTTTGTCACGTATAACGCTTATTCCTTTCTTCATGCCACATTATCAGAAAGTCTTCTTCTACATCTATGTATTTTATCATATTCTCATAATAACTTGAATTTCTTGAGTTACGGATGATAAGTGGATTTATATCTACTTAGAATGCTTCATTACAAGCTTAAGTTGGTGTTTTGGACTGAAGTTGGTATTTTTGATATGTATTTGTGTTATCGCATTTTAGGCATCAATTAAATGAAGAAAGGAGTTTTTCAAGGAAATATGCTGAAATGAGCTTAGAATTGGAAGCCTAAGCCATTCTCATGTTGTAGAGAATCTCATTAGCTTTACGTGGGCAGTTGAATCACCTAATTCTTATGAATAGAACTCAAGATACGGCTAAAAGAAGAATCAACTGAAAAATCCAAAAACCAACCGCGGCCGCCCCCAAAACCTGTTCGGCCGCCCCGCCTTTCTGCCAAAAAAACCAGCGCGCCCTTGCTAATTTTAGCGCGGCCGCCCTGCCTTTTTTTCCCCAGAATCCTGATTTTAGTAGAATTTGATGATTTTGAGGGTTCAGGTCCACTAGGGGCTTATATATACCAATAAAAAGACGTTTTTAATGACAAGGAGATTAGGGAGAGCAATAAGAAGACCTAGAGGTCACAAGACGTCTACGGAGAAGAAAAAATCTGTTTTCTTTAGTATTGTTGTACTTTGGATGCTTGTTTTCGATTTCTCTTTAAACCCTAGTACTCTTATATTATTTATTATCATGCTTTCATTGGAACTCATGGTGATGATGAGTTCAGTTACGAACTAATCATTATCGTGGGGTTCTAACGGATTTACTTATGAATTTCTATAGTTAATTTGTTTCAATATATTAGTGTGTGGTGATTGATTGATATCCTAGTATTGGTTGTGCTTATTCATCTTATGTGCGTAGCTAACATATAAGATAGCGTGTTAATCTCTATTAAAACGATAGTTGATGTAGAGATTTAGAACTTGCCATGCTAGCATAGGTTCATGTATTTATTATACATGATTTGTAGGTAATTTTAACCATCTTACTTGCTTTATACAATCATAATAGATAACTTGTTCATAAAACCTTTATGTTGTCAAATTCTATAGATATATAGGGTCTCAACATAATTGGTGTCTATTCTGAAAGAGATATGTCCTACGTCCAATCACGTATGAGGATTTAGGAATAACTTTTATGTAATCTGTTTTGATTTCATTGATATTAATAAAAGACTTGTTCTGTTTTTATTACGGGCTCTATCTATTTAAGTGTTTAAATAAGATATACCATAGTTTAGAGTAAAGCTTTTTATGTATTATGATGAGATCATAATAGTGAGACCTAAAAGATGATAACTCTAAACTTAAATAGTTCCTGGTCATAGGATTACTAACTGGTAATTAATAATCCGCAAAGATTGGTACATACTATGCTTGCTCCCTTCAGGAGGATGTCTGTTCTCATAGGCATTTATGTGGTGACACTATAGCTAGCATGTAGGTGCTTATTAGGGAATAAGTTCACTGAACATGACTCGATAAGTTGAACAACTAATGGAGATTACTCACGTGTCAATAGTTATTCACTGGGTGATAGTTGTACAAGTGTCCTTAGACTTGAGATCGTTAAAGGTATCTTATATATAATGAACTGTGCTTTGGTTTAGTCCTTAGTCTCAAGGACATCCATTAGGTCTATTCTGGGCATAGGGATTTGTGTATAGAGATAGTTAACGTCAATAGAGGATCTACCCCTTCCAGTATAGGAAGAGAATATCCTATGTTATTCTTAGTATGCGAGTTCTGGAATCTCTGGCCAGAGTGTATGAAATTAGAAAGGAGTTTCTAATTTGCATTAATATGAACTTTGCATTATGAATAAGAAATCATATGATTAAATTTGATAGGCTTGACACGAGATCCATGGCTTGTATTTATTCGGGATATTATAAGGGTAGAAGGAATTCATTGTACGGTAACTAGTCACTAACAGGTTCTTGATATTCTAAGCAGTGAATTCATATTATCCGGATAGTCGCGATATGTTGAGAAGCATCACTCATGATGTAGAATAAATATAATTAATCAGTTAATTATATTTAGTGAATTTTAGTATTCATGTAAATAAATAATAAAAGTTTATTATTATTCATTTCTACTACCGACATAAAATTGAACCTACAGCGTCACACCATAAAAGAATATTTTCTTTGATGAAATAATGAGAGAGAGAATTATTTTGTAAATAGTTAAGAAAAGAAATAATGATTAAAATAGTTTTAATTATTATTAAAGCATTTTATGAAGATAAAATGTGGGGGTTAATATATATAAAGATATATTATAAAACCCTAGGAGAGCCCTATAAATAGAATGAGATGGATGGCTCATTCAATTGACACACAATTTTGGTTTTGTGAAAACCCTAGCCTCCATCTTCTTCCTCTCTCTCTTTCTCCCAAAAACTCCATTTTATAAAAGCTCGGTTTTATAAAGGTTCATCGAAGAGGATCATTCTTGGTGGATACCGGTAGAGTGCTTCACACACTGAGGAGCAACTGCTAGCACTCCAATTTTATAAAGCTTCGATTCACGAGGTATGATTTCGATTTCTCAGTTTTTCCCTTTTATACGTTTTTCTATATGTGCGGTATATGGTTTTTACGGAATAAATGTTATTTCACGCTTCCGCTCATCCGTAAATTCCTTCATATTCAGCTTCCATCTCTTTTGTGGATATCTGGTAGTAGGGTATTCGTACAACAAAAGTTGGTGTTTAATAGTTTCGTGTTATCTGATTAGTTGTCATCACCATTGCATGCTAAGGTTAAGAATAATGACTTTGAATGAAGTATTTAATGAAGTTAGAATCTCATGTTAGTCTTATATATTTAATCAATCACTTTAATCTCTTAGTTAATTGCATGTTAGTTTAATCTAAGTTATAAACATCTCAACTTGTTATTGTCTTAGCATTGAATGATAACCATACATTGTTGCATAAGTGCATAATCTGAACTTAACCTAATTCACTCTATGCGGGAACAAATATTATTTATATCTTATACTACTTGCGAACGTGTATAATTGCATGTAATTTTAGCGCGTGTTTTCTCCCTAACAAGTTTTTCGCGCCGCTGCGGGAGACTCGGTGTTTAATTTAGTTTATGTGCTTGACATCAATGGTCGTTAAAGTTCACTGACTCGGATTCTTTTACTTTCACGGTTGACTTGTTTATGTTTCAGGTACTCATTACAATGGGAGATCCAGTAGCACCAACGAAAGCGTTGATGGATTTTTCTCAACCCAAGATCAATGACATTCAATCTAGCATTGTCAGGCCAGCGATCACAGCTAATACCTTTGAAATTAATCCTGGCACCATTCAGATGGTACAAAATTCAATCTAGTTTGGGGGTTCTCCAACGGAAGATCCTAATATGCATATTATGGATTTCATGGAGATCTGTGACACCTTCAAGTTCAACAATGTTTCTGAAGATGTTGTGAAGCTGAGGTTTTTCTCATTCTCTCTGAGGGATAAAGCTAAGTGCTGGTTACACTCTCTACCAGCAGGTTCTATCACTACTTGGGAGGATCTTGCTCAGAAATTTCTTACTAAATTCTTCCTTATGGCGAAGACAGCTGCGATGAGGAATTCTCTTACTCAATTTGCGCAGCACTCGGGAGAATCTCTATGTGAATCTTGGGAGCGCTACAAGGAGATGCTTAGGAAGTGTCCTCATCTTGGAATGCCTAATTAGATTATCATCATTTGTTTCTATAACAATTTGGGAGCACAGTCAAGACCCATACTCGATGCAGAATCAGGTGGAGCGTTATGGGCAAAGAGCTATGAGGAAGCTTATGAATATCAGTATCTAACCCAGAGATTGCCACATGGCAAGGTAGCAGGAATTCTTGAGGTGGATAAAGCCACTGCTATAGCTGCTCAACTAAAGGCATTGTCTATGAAGATCGATTCTCTGGCTAACTATGGTGTTAATCATATAACTAGTGTTTGTGAGCTGTGGGCAGGTTCGCATGCGACGGAGCAATGCGCTATATAAAGATATATTATAAAACCCTAGGAGAGCCCTATAAATAGAATGAGATGGATGGCTCATTCAATTGACACACAATTTTGGTTTTGTGAAAACCCTAGCCTCCATCTTCTTCCTCTCTCTCTCTCTCCCAAAAACTCCATTTTATAAAAGCTCGGTTTTATAAAGGTTCATCGAAGAGGATCATTCTTGGTGGATACCGGTAGAGTGCTTCACACACTGAGGAGCAACTGCTAGCACTCCAATTTTATAAAGCTTCGATTCACGAGGTATGATTTCGATTCCTTAGTTTTTCCCTTTTATACGTTTTTCTATATGTGCGGTATATGGTTTTTACGGAATAAATGTTATTTCACGCTTCCGCTCATCCGTAAATTCCTTCATATTCAGCTTCCATCTCTTTTGTGGATATCTGGTAGTAGGGTATTCGTACAACAAAAGTTGGTGTTTAATAGTTTCGTGTTATCTGATTAGTTGTCATCACCATTGCATGCTAAGGTTAAGAATAATGACTTTGAATGAAGTATTTAATGAAGTTAGAATCTCATGTTAGTCTTATATATTTAATCAATCACTTTAATCTCTTAGTTAATTGCATGTTAGTTTAATCTAAGTTATAAACATCTCAACTTGTTATTGTCTTAGCATTGAATGATAACCATACATTGTTGCATAAGTGCATAATCTGAACTTAACCTAATTCACTCTATGCGGGAACAAATATTATTTATATCTTATACTACTTGCGAACGTGTATAATTGCATGTAATTTTAGCGCGTGTTTTCTCCCTAACAAGTTTTTCGCGCCGCTGCGGGAGACTCGGTGTTTAATTTAGTTTATGTGCTTGACATCAATGGTCGTTAAAGTTCACTGACTCAGATTCTTTTACTTTCACGGTTGACTTGTTTATGTTTCAGGTACTCATTACAATGGGAGATCCAGTAGCACCAACGAAAGCGTTGATGGATTTTTCTCAACCCAAGATCAATGACATTCAATCTAGCATTGTCAGGCCAGCGATCACAGCTAATACCTTTGAAATTAATCCTGGCACCATTCAGATGGTACAAAATTCAATCTAGTTTGGGGGTTCTCCAACGGAAGATCCTAATATGCATATTATGGATTTCATGGAGATCTGTGACACCTTCAAGTTCAACAATGTTTCTGAAGATGTTGTGAAGATGAGGTTTTTCCCATTCTCTCTGAGGGATAAAGCTAAGTGCTGGTTACACTCTCTACCAGCAGGTTCTATCACTACTTGGGAGGATCTTGCTCAGAAATTTCTTACTAAATTCTTCCTTATGGCGAAGACAGCTGCGATGAGGAATTCTCTTACTCAATTTGCGCAGCACTCGGGAGAATCTCTATGTGAATCTTGGGAGCGCTACAAGGAGATGCTTAGGAAGTGTCCTCATCTTGGAATGCCTAATTAGATTATCATCATTTGTTTCTATAACAGTTTGGGAGCACAGTCAAGACCCATACTCGATGCAGAATCAGGTGGAGCGTTATGGGCAAAGAGCTATGAGGAAGCTTATGAATATCAGTATCTAACCCAGAGATTGCCACATGGCAAGGTAGCAGGAATTCTTGAGGTGGATAAAGCCACTGCTATAGCTGCTCAACTAAAGGCATTGTCTATGAAGATCGATTCTCTGGCTAACTATGGTGTTAATCATATAACTAGTGTTTGTGAGCTGTGGGCAGGTTCGCATGCGACGGAGCAATGCGCTATATAAAGATATATTATAAAACCCTAGGAGAGCCCTATAAATAGAATGAGATGGATGGCTCATTCAATTGACACACAATTTTGGTTTTGTGAAAACCCTAGCCTCCATCTTCTTCCTCTCTCTCTCTCTCCCAAAAACTCCATTTTATAAAAGCTCGGTTTTATAAAGGTTCATCGAAGAGGATCATTCTTGGTGGATACCGGTAGAGTGCTTCACACACTGAGGAGCAACTGCTAGCACTCCAATTTTATAAAGCTTCGATTCACGAGGTATGATTTCGATTCCTCAGTTTTTCCCTTTTATACGTTTTTCTATATGTGCGGTATATGGTTTTTACGGAATAAATGTTATTTCACGCTTCCGCTCATCCGTAAATTCCTTCATATTCAGCTTCCATCTCTTTTGTGGATATCTGGTAGTAGGGTATTCGTACAACAAAAGTTGGTGTTTAATAGTTTCGTGTTATCTGATTAGTTGTCATCACCATTGCATGCTAAGGTTAAGAATAATGACTTTGAATGAAGTATTTAATGAAGTTAGAATCTCATGTTAGTCTTATATATTTAATCAATCACTTTAATCTCTTAGTTAATTGCATGTTAGTTTAATCTAAGTTATAAACATCTCAACTTGTTATTGTCTTAGCATTGAATGATAACCATACATTGTTGCATAAGTGCATAATCTGAACTTAACCTAATTCACTCTATGCGGGAACAAATATTATTTATATCTTATACTACTTGCGAACGTGTATAATTGCATGTAATTTTAGCGCGTGTTTTCTCCCTAACAAGTTTTTCGCGCCGCTGCGGGAGACTCGGTGTTTAATTTAGTTTATGTGCTTGACATCAATGGTCGTTAAAGTTCACTGATTCGGATTCTTTTACTTTCACGGTTGACTTGTTTATGTTTCAGGTACTCATTACAATGGGAGATCCAGTAGCACCAACGAAAGTGTTGATGGATTTTTCTCAACCCAAGATCAATGACATTCAATCTAGCATTGTCAGGCCAGCGATCACAGCTAATACCTTTGAAATCAATCCTGGCACCATTCAGATGGTACAAAATTCAATCTAGTTTGGGGGTTCTCCAACGGAAGATCCTAATATGCATATTATGGATTTCATGGAGATCTGTGACACCTTCAAGTTCAACAATGTTTCTGAAGATGTTGTGAAGCTGAGGTTTTTCCCATTCTCTCTGAGGGATAAAGCTAAGTGCTGGTTACACTCTCTACCAGCAGGTTCTATCACAACTTGGGAGGATCTTGCTCATAAATTTCTTACTAAATTCTTCCTTATGGCGAAGACAGATGCGATGAGGAATTCTCTTACTAAATTTGCGCAGCACTCGGGAGAATCTCTATGTGAATCTTGGGAGTGCTACAAGGAGATGCTTAGGAAGTGTCCTCATCTTGGAATGCCTAATTAGATTATCATCATTTATTTCTATAACAGTTTGGGAGCACAGTCAAGACCCATACTCGATGCAGAATCAGGTGGAGCGTTATGGGCAAAGAGCTATGAGGAAGCTTATGAATATCAGTATCTAACCCAGAGATTGCCACATGGCAAGGTAGCAGGAATTCTTGAGGTGGATAAAGCCACTGCTATAGCTGCTCAACTAAAGGCATTGTCTATGAAGATCGATTCTCTGGCTAACTATGGTGTTAATCATATAACTAGTGTTTGTGAGCTGTGGGCAGGTTCGCATGCGACGGAGCAATGCGCTATATAAAGATATATTATAAAACCCTAGGAGAGCCCTATAAATAGAATGAGATGGATGGCTCATTCAATTGACACACAATTTTGGTTTTGTGAAAACCCTAGCCTCCATCTTCTTCCTCTCTCTCTCTCTCCCAAAAACTCCATTTTATAAAAGCTCGGTTTTATAAAAGGTTCATCGAAGAGGATCGTTCTTGGTGGATACTGGTAGAGTGCTTCACACACTGAGGAGCAACTGCTAGCACTCCAATTTTATAAAGCTTCGATTCATGAGGTATGATTTCGATTCCTCAGTTTTGCCCTTTTATACGTTTTTCTATATGTGCGGTATATGGTTTTTATGGAATAAATGTTATTTCACGCTTCCGCTCATCTGTAAATTCCTTCATTGGCATTAGAGCTAGGTTCTTCATATAGAGATTCATATAAAAAATTTCAGATTTTTTATGCATGTATGGATTTATTATGATTTTTGCAAGTTTATTTGGATTTAATTATGAATTAATTCAAAATAATTTTTGCATGAGATTTTGACTACTGATCTGGGTTCTATAAGTGTGGTAGATCATCTAGGTTTTTTTTTCATAATTTTGTGATGTGTAGATTATTTGTTATGAATTTTTTAAAATTGTTATAATTAAAATTCATAAAATAATTATGCATGTGAATAATTATGATTAAAATTTGCTCAAGGACCCATGGCTGATTTGGTATTTTTCTGCTACTCCCTGATTTAAGAAATCATATTATTTTGATTTTTATTATTTTATTAATTAAATGTTAATTAATTTATTAATAATAAAATTAAAATAATAAATTAATAAAGAGTTATTAATAAGGGAGTAAAGGGAAGGGGGTTTCATCCCTTTTTGTAACAGCAGCAAAAGGAAACGGCAAGAGTAATAACAAGAAAAAAAAGGAGAAAACTGCTGTCTGGGTGCTGCAGGCACGTGCGGCGCACGCGGGGTGGGGGATGTGTTGCGCATTCTGTGAATGGGTTTCATCCCTTTTTGTAACAGGAGTAAAAGGAAACGGCTGCTGCAGGCGCGTGCGGCGCACGCGGGGTGGGGTGTGTGTTGCACATTCTATGAATGCGTTACACACTGTTGCGCATTTACGGAATGCGTTACACACGTAAATGGCTCAACAGTGTTGTAACGCATTACGTGAATGCGTTATAGACCTTGTAACGCATTACTGTAATGCGTTACAGCCCATCTGTCTTTTTAAAATTTGATTTTTGGGAGTTTCGTAACTCCGTTTTGGACATGCAATATATCGTTGGATTCGTTTTTCCGAGACGAATCTAATGGAGTGGTCAAATATTTTTTATATAAAAGTTTTGAACTGTTTACATTCCTGAAAGTGTTTTAAAGCATGTTTTAATTGTTTTAATTGCTTTTAAATGCTATAATAAATTCATACATCATTATATCAATGTGTGACATGATATTACTTGCATGCTTACTTGTATATTTATTTTTATATATGAGATATATGCCTGTGTTTACCATGCGATGATAGATTTAGGTGAACTTAAATCAATATATGGCGTGCTCTAGAAAATCTAGAATAGGAATCGTTTCTTGCCTTGACAATAATATTATGAATACAATCATGAGATTCTTGTGTTTATGAAACACGTAATTAAATATGAATTTTCAATTTTGAGAGAAAGGATGATTCTGTCAATAACAGATTTCTATCTGTAAGAAAGGGTTATTTAGTGACGCCTCTTGACAATGCTCCACCCGATCTGGGAATCATCTGATTATCGATTATTGATTTGAAATATTTAATTTAAAAGGAAGAATCTCTTTATAATATGATTATGATTGTAACGTAATATAATCCCTCTAAAATTAAATAATATCAAGTAGTAATTGGCCAATGACACAACGGGCTTGTGTCGGTTATAGCCTTCCAACATGATAGAAAGTGGTTCTTATTTTTAAATCATTGTCGTTTCGTGCTACAGCCGAGGGTTTTGATTTCGAAATAAGAAATACTTGTCTATTACATAGAGATGTGTACATTGAATTAGAATCTAAAGGTCGTTACGTGCTACAGCCGTGGGCCGTTGGAGACTGATTCAATTGTACGAAATGTTGGGTTAGACTTGACTTAGAATATTGAGTTTGTCGTGCCACAGCCGTAACTCAATTATTCAAGAGGCTAAAATTATATTAGGGAATAACATAAGATGTAATTGACAAGAATTGTCTGCCTATTGAACATCACATGACGTTTGGTGCTACAGCCGAGGTTGTGTAATGGAATGTAGGATCCCTATTCTCACTAGCATTATGAATGCCTAATTTTCACTTAGGGGGTTGTATAAATTAGATAAACTAGTGGGAGCCACTTATGAATAGAGACCCGATTCATATAGTGTTTTGAAATGAAATTGAATATTTGCTAAGTGTTGTTATGTGTTTATCATTTACAGATTTACTATATTCGTTATGTCTTCTGCACTATCACTCTGGAGTATACTAGATGCTCACAAGTTGACTGGTCCTAATTTTGCTGACTGGCTTCGAAACTTGAGAATTGTTCTCAGGGTGGAGAAGCTGGAATATGTGTTTGACTCACCTAAGCCTACTGAACCTGCTAACGATGCACATAATGATGAACATGTTGTGTATCGTAAGTGGATAGATGATGCAAATGTTGCTCAATGCATCATGCTAGCTTCCATGAACATTGAGCTACAGAAGCAGCATGAGCATATGGATGCTCACACTATCCTTATGCATCTACAAGAGTTGTATGATGTGGCAGGGAGGACAGCTCGATATGAGATATCGAAGGAGCTGTTCGGTTGTAGGATGTCTGAGGGATCATCCGTGAATGACCATGTACTTAAGATGATCAATTTGATTGAATGTCTTGGACAACTTGGTTTTGCCATGGATGGGGAGCTAAGCCAAGACTTGGTCTTGTAATCACTTCCGGGTTCGTTTTTGCAGTTTGTTGTGAACTTTCACATGAATAAGCTGGATGTCAGCCTGGCTGAACTCCACAACATGTTGAAGACTGCAGAATCGAATTTTCCTCCTAAGAAGAGTTCTGTTCTTCTAATTGGTGAAGGTTCCAATCCTAAGAAAAGGAAGAGGAACCCTTCCAAGAAGAAGAAAGTAGGTGAAGAAAAACCGGTTCCACCAAAAGCTGAAAACCCCAAGAGCAAAGTTGTTTGCTTTCACTGTGACAAAGTGGGGCACTGGAAGAGGAACTGCAAGGTTTACCTTGCAGAGTTGAAGAAGAAGAAGGGGAGTGAGACTACCGCTTCTGATTCAGGTATTTTCATGATAGAAATGAATATGTCATTAAGTCAAATTTCTACTTGGGTATTAGATACCGCCTGTGGTTCTCATATTTGCAATTCGTTGCAGGGACTAAGGAGAAGTAGGACTCTTGAGGAAGAGGAGGTGATTCTACTGATGGGAAATGGAGCAAGAGTTGCTGCTGAAGATGTAGGATCATTTCATTTACATATGCCTACGGGCAAGACTATTGTTTGAAATAATTGTTATTTTGTTTCCTCGATTGTAAGGAATATTGTTTCTATTCCTATGTTGGATTTGGATGGTTTTTCATTTTATTATTAAGAATACTGAATGTTCTATCCTTAGAGATAATATTCTTTATTGACGTGGTATTTTAAATAATGGTCTGTATGTATGTGACATAATTTACTTCAGATTGAACAAACTAATAAAAGAAAAGGGATGATGAAAATCTCATTTTCTTTTGGCACTGCAGACTTGGTCATATTAGTGAAAATAGACTGCGAACATTGCATAAGGAAGGGTTACTTGACCCCTTTTGATTTTGAATCATATCCTACATGTGAGTCTTGTCTATTGGGTAAAATGACCAAATTTCCATTTAGTGGACATGGAGAGAGGGCTGCAGATTTGCTAGGATTGGTACACACAGATGTATATGGACCAATGTCTACGCAAGCCATGGGTGGATTTTCATACTTCATTACTTTCATAGATGATCGATCTAGATTCAGATTTGTGTATTTGATGAAACACAAGTCTGAAGCCTTTGAAAAGTTCAAAGAATATAAGCATGAAGTGGAGAAACAAACCAAACATAGTATTATAACTCTTCGATCAGATCGAGGTGGTGAATACTTGAATGGAGAGTTTCTAGATTATCTCAAAGAAAATGGTATAGTCTCCCAGTGGACTCCTCCATATACTCCACAGTTGAATGGGGTATCTGAAAGGAGAAACCAAACTTTGTTAGACATGGTTCGGTCCATGATGAGCTATGCGAATCTTCCAGTATTCTTATGGGGTTATGCATTGGAAACCTCAGCATATTTACTGAATAAGGTGCCTTCCAAATCTGTTCCTCAAACTCTATATGAGATATGGAAAGAAAGGAAACCGAGTCTTAAATATGTTCAGATTTGGAGATGTCCAGCTTATGTCAAGAAAGTTGACCCAGATAAGCTGGAATCTCGATCCGTAAAATGTAGTTTTGTGGGATATCCTAAAGAGACTTTAGGGTATTACTTTTACACCAATCATAGGGTGTTTGTCTCCAGACATGCTACCTTCTTGGAAAAGGAGTTTATCCTTGAAGGAAACAGTGGGAGCAAAATTGAACTCGATAAAGTTCAAGAAGCACAAACTACTACGGATCAAGTGGAAACAGCTGTTCAGACTGAACAACCTTCTGTGGAACAGCCCGTTTGTAGGTCAGAGAGAGTGTCTCGCCAACCTGAGAGGTATTATGGCCTTGTCATTGAGAATGACAATGAGTTGTCAATCATTGATGATGACAACCCTGTGACCTATAATGAGGCTATGAGTAGTGTTGACTCAGAGAAATGGCAAAGTGCCATGAAATCCGAAATGGAATCTATGTATATGAACGTAGATGAACCATGTGTCTACAAAAGCGTTAGTGGGAGCGCAGTAACATTTCTTGTATTGTATTGAAAGAGAGTTGACACACATTACAACATAGCAGACCCACTCACAAAGCCACTTTCTGAAAGTCACTTTGATCGTCATAAAGACAAGATGATTATTAGATACCAGAGTGATTGGCTTTAGTACAAGTGGGAGATTGAAAGAGATATGTCCTAAGTCCAATCACGTATGAGGATTTAGGAATAACTTTTATGTAATCTGTTTTGATTTCATTGATATTAATAAAATACTTGTTTTGTTTTTATTACGGGCTCTATCTATTTAAGTATTTAAATAAGATATACCATAGTTTAGAGTAAAGCTTTTTATGGATTATGATGAGATCATAATAGTGAGACCTAAAAGATGATAACTCTAAACTTAAATAGTTCCTGGTCATAGGATTACTAACTGGTAATTAATAATCCGTAAATATTGGTACATACTATGCCTGCTCCCTTCAGGAGGATGTCTGTTCTCATAGGCATTTGTGTGGTGACACTATAGCTAGTATGTAGGTGCTTATTAGGGAATAAGTTCACTGAACATGACACGATAAGTTGAACAACTAATGGAGATTACTCACGTGTCAATAGTTATTCACTGAGTGATAGTTGTACAAGTGTCCTTAGACTTGAGATCGTTAAAGGTATCTTATATATAATGAACTGTGCTTCGGTTTAGTCCTTAGTCTCAAGGACATCCATTAGGTCTATTCTGGGCATAGGGATTTATGTATAGAGATAGTTAACATCAATAGAGGATCTACCCCTTCCAGTATAGGAAGAGAATATCCTATGTTATTCTTAGTATGCGAGTTCTGGAATCTCTGGCCAGAGTGTATGAAATTAGAAAGGAGTTTCTAATTTGCATTAATATGAACTTTGCATTATGAATAAGAAATCATATGATTAAATTTGATAGGCTTGACACGAGATCCATGGCTTGTATTTATTCGGGATATTATAAGGGTAGAAGGAATTCATTGTACGGTAACTAGTCACTGACAGGTTCTTGATATTCTAAGCAGTGAATTCATATCACTCATGATGTAGAATAAATATAATTAATCAGTTAATTATATTTAGTGAATTTTAATATTCATGTAAATAATTAATAAAAGTTTATTATTATTTATTTCTACTACCGACATAATATTGAACCTACAGGGTCACACCGTAAAAGAATATTTTCTTTGATGAAATAATGAGAGAGAGAATTATTTTCTAAATAGTTAAGAAAAGAAATAATGATTAAAATAGTTTTAATTATTATTAAAGCATTTTATGAAGATAATATGTGGGGGTTAATATATATAAAGATATATTATAAAACCCTAGGAGATCCCTATAAATAGAATGAGATGGATAGCTCATTCAATTGACACACAATTTTGGTTTTGTGAAAACCCTAGCCTCCATCTTCTTCCTCTCTCTCTCTCTCCCCCAAAAACTCCATTTTATAAAAGCTCGTTTTTATAAAAGGTTCATCGAAGAGGATCGTTCTTGGTGGATACCGGTAGAGTGCTTCACACACTGAGGAGCAACTGCTAGCACTCCAATTTTATAAAGCTTCAATTCACGAGGTATGATTTCGATTCCTCAGTTTTTCCCTTTTATACGTTTTTCTATATGTGCGGTATATGGTTTTTACGGAATAAATGTTATTTCACGCTTCCGCTCATCCGTAAATTCCTTTATATTCAGCTTCCATCTCTTTTGTGGATGTCTGGTAGTAGGGTATTCGTACAACAAAAGTTGGCGTTTAATAGTTTCGTGTTATCTGATTAGTTGTCATCACCATTGCATGCTAAGGTTAAGAATAATGACTTTGAATGAAGTATTTAATGAAGTTAGAATCCCATGTTTGTCTTATATAGTTAATCAATCACTTTTAATCTCTTAGTTAATTGCATGTTAGTTTAATCTAAGTTATAAACATCTCAACTTGTTATTGTCTTAGCATTGAATGATAACCATACATTGTTGCATAAGTGCATAATCTGAACTTAACCTAATTCAGTCTCTGCGGGAACAAATCTTATTTATATCTTATACTACTTGCGAACGTGTATAATTGCGTGTAATTTTAGCGCGTGTTTTCGCCCTAACAAGTTTTTCGCGCCGCTGCCGGAGACTCGGTGTTTAATTTAGTTTATGTGCTTGATATCAATGGTCGTTAAAGTTCACCGACTCGGATTCTTTTACTTTCACGGTTGAGTTGTTTGTGTTTCAGGTACTCATTACAATGGGAAATCCAGTAGCACCAACGAAAGTGTTGATGGATTTTTCTCAACCCAAGATCAATGACATTCAATCTAGCATTGTCAGGCCAGCCATCATAGCTAATACCTTTGAAATCAATCCTGGCACCATTCAGATGGTACAAAATTCAATCTAGTTTGGGGGTTCTCCAACGGAAGATCGTAATATGCATATTATGGATTTCATGGAGATCTGTGACACCTTCAAGTTCAACAATGTTTCTGAAGATGTTGTGAAGCTGAGGTTTTTCCCATTCTCTATGAGGGATAAAGCTAAGTGCTGGTTATACTCTCTACCAGCAGGTTCTATCACTACTTGGGAGGATCTCGCTCAGAAATTTCTTACTAAATTCTTCCTTATGGCGAAGACAGCTGCGATGAGGAATTCTCTTACTCAATTTGCGCAGCACTCGGGAGAATCTCTATGTAAATCTTGGGAGCGCTACAAGGAGATGCTTAGGAAGTGTCCTCATCTTGGAATGCCTAATTAGATTATCATCATTTGTTTCTATAACGGTTTGGGAGCACAGTCAAGACCCATACTCGATACAGAATCAGGTGGAGCGTTATGGGCAAAGAGCTATGAGGAAGCTTATGAATATCAGTATCTAACCCAGAGATTGCCACATGGCAAGGTAGCAGGAATTCTTGAGGTGGATACAGCCACTGCTATAGCTGCTCAACTAAAGGCATTGTCTATGAAGATCGATTCTCTGGCTAACTATGGTGTTAATCATATAACTAGTGTTTGTGAGCTGTGGGCAGGTTCGCATACGACGGAGCAATGCGCTATATCTAGTGAATCAGCTCAGTTTTTGAGCAACTTCCAGAGATCGCAACAACCAGTTCCAAACACTTATCATCCTGACAACTAGAATCATCCTAACTTCAGCTGGAGCAACAATCAGAATGCGATTTAACATCTGTTCCAACAAGTTGGAAACAAGCAACTCAATCATGTGACAGCCTCAACCCGGGGT
This sequence comes from Apium graveolens, assembly GCF_009905375.1. Classification (NCBI taxonomy): domain Eukaryota; kingdom Viridiplantae; phylum Streptophyta; class Magnoliopsida; order Apiales; family Apiaceae; genus Apium; species Apium graveolens. The sequence goes on from NC_133651.1 coordinate 169,067,402, forward strand.
CAGGAGTTGACGTCATCAACAACAACAATAACAAACATAATATAATCCACTTCAACATTTATACATAAACACGACCCCTTTACCAAGATCTTTTCCAGGTTTAAGTATGACTTAGGTTACATCTATTACAAAACCAATTTATCACGAACAATCCTGACGTAACTAACTTAATACAACAACTCAACAGACCATCTTTGGTCTGACAAACACAACTATCTCAGAGGAGCCTGGAACGGAAAGAACTGGAACTCTGCCCTGACTACACGGAGCGATCTCCTATACATCTGCAATACATATATACAAAACATTCTGCAAGGGTGAGCAATCAGTTTCAAAATTTAATTAGTCAAATCTATTGGACGTTCAACGGGTGAAGATAGCTGATTAGTCTATCCTCACCGGACAGCGACTAACGGCCGTCCAGAATAAAGAATGTGTTCCGGAACTGGGAAGACTAGCTAGGTCTTTCCCCCACGCTGGACTAATCGGTTAAACAGAACGCCCAACCGAATTAGCCTCTTATGCCTACTCATCTCCAATAGATTAACTGAATTCCCTTTTTTACCTCTTTCCGAATTCCATGACATAGGTGGATCAAAACATTCCACGACATAGGTGGATCAAAACATTCCCTTATCCAGTTTTCAAAACACTTTTACCTATCTCCTTTTAAAACCATTCTGTCACAAGAATTACAGAATGGGGGGGGGTTGAATGTAATTCTGGCTACTTTTTGAGATTTTAAAATTGTTCTAACTTAATATATATAATGGTGTTTGATTTGTAATAGTGCGGAATGAAAGAGTAATAGAAATTAAAACACTAAGTAATAAAACACAAGCTTTAAAACTTTCTGGTGGATTTAAAAGTATCCACCAGATATATATATATATATATATACATATATATATCAGATTGAGAACTCTGTGAAGCTTTGAATACCTCACAGCTGCTTTACAAGTTGAACAAACAAAACTATAGAGAAATTCTTACCAAAATATAGCTTGATGTGTTTCTCTGAAAAATAAGCTTGCTTAGTTGATTATTGTACTCGCTACTCTTGGTTTATATATCACCAAGTTACCTGATAGTAAGACAAGATAATAAAACAAAATGTATCTAGTCTAACTCCATGCTGCTTCACTACTCTATTCTAGCATCTTAGAAAATCTTCATATTTGCATGGAAATGGTAATGCTTCTTTATTCTCAAAATCCTTCTTAACAGGCTGCCACATTCCTTTTACAAACACCCGATGCATGTGACTGTATTATCACTATCAACAGCTATTTTGAATATGATCATCCGCCGGGAATATGTTGATCATCCGTCGGGAGCCTTGTAGATCATCCGCCGGGAGTCTATCTATCACTTGACTCTATTTCACTTATACAGAATTATAAAACATCTCATATTTACAATTAATCAACCTATTCTGCATATCAATCTAGTAGTCAACATGACTTAGAGAACCCTACACAATCTACTAGACTAAAATATGTTGTTTGCAGAAATGTGTTACGATACTTATTTGTTACATAAGCTACACTCTCGATGGATGTCAAATTATCATCCGTCGGGACTATAAAGTTCATCCGTCGGGACTATATTAGATGATCTGTTGAGAGCTATAAAATTCACTAAGTAAAATCTACTAAGATGTTTTGTTTAATTTATCATCAAGTTCACAACATATTTCTAACAATCTCCCCCAATTTATGTCTATTGGAATTATAGCCATAAATTAAGAGAAACTTGATGAAAACAAAACACCCTAAATATACTGATTAAAAGATAGTAGATAAAACTGACAAATGCTACAAGTTTATTGAAAATTGAACAAAGCAAAGTGTACAATGAGTTCTCACAATCATTATCAAGGTGCTCCTCTATATGAGCAGATGCCTTCTATTTCCTTGATTGTCTGGATTTCTTCCCAAGCTTCCTGTTATTCTCTTCTATTTGATTTTGGAGTTTTCTGTGGAATTCAAGTTCATCAGCTTTAGATAGATCCAGCTTTTTTTCCATTTCCAATAGAGTCTCTTTGCTAGAGGTACTAAATTGGTCATCCTGTCTGAAGAATCTTCTAATACCCTTATTGTCCATGAATTCCATCAGCCAATAAGGCCTCAAATGCACTGTATTTCCTCTGAAGGGAATTGATAGAGTTTTTGGGAGTGCATTTTTGGCTTTATTGCTCCTTAGATCTTCTATCTTCTTTAGGACCAATTTCCTTGCAGTTACATTAAAACCAAACTTTTTCTTGAAGGATGAGAAGACCTTTATCAGTACAGATTGGCTTTCTTGAAGAATCCTATGAGGAGGCCATGTGATCTCTTTCCCTCCCTTGTACTTAAACACTAGTCTTACAGAAAGATGTATGTGAACATCAATCCTTTTTACTTCTTCCAATTCATCCAAATAGAGGTTTAAATCTGAAAACTCCTTGATGTCACAGATATATAAAAGATCTCCCTTGTTGACTGTAGGTTGAGATTTGATTAGGGTCTTGGTTCTGAGAGTCACAGGCTTGACCTTCTTGGTTGCTCTTATCTTTGTTTTCTTTGGCTTGTTGAAGATAGGTAAATTAAACTGAGTAATTGGCAAACTTTCCCAGTCTATTGGCTCATCCTAGGGAAATTATAGGTTCACCATGAAAATTATTTATTGGATCTACCATGAATTCCTCATGTGCCACTGAGGGCTTGGATGTTTGAGTTGAAGTTGTAGACTGTTTGGGAATGTAGTGTTCCATTTCCTCATCACTGAAGTCCAATTTCCTTTTGGAAGAAGTTTGTATATGATTTTTTTTTCTATGGAGGTTCATTTTGTATTTGCTGATCCCGAGCTTCAGTAATCACAGGTGGTTTTTCAGATATTTCAGTTGCAGCTTTCACAGCTTGAAGCTTGGCTACTATAACAGCTTGTTTTTTCTTCTATTTGAGCATCTTAGCATCTAAAGCAGCTTGGCTCTTTTCTTGCTTAATTCTTTCTTTTTCTTCCCTTTTTATTGCTGCAAACTGTGGGGTCCAGCCACCACACAGATCTCTTTTCCATTCCTGTAAATTTTGGTAATTCTCTTCTTTTGTGCTGAATCAGATGGATCTTTGTAAAATGATATGGACCTTGCCAAAAGTTTCTTTTCATCTGGTTTTGGAGTCTCAAACATGAGATCCAAGGGATTCTTGTCTGATGTCTTAGGATAATTCTTTTAAGGCTTTAGAATTAGATTGGCTTTTGGAGATTTGATGCATGAAGTTTGGCCTTTTTCCAAGCTACCTAGACTCATTTCATTCACTGAGATTTGCTTGACTTTAGAGTGGTGATGAAAAATCTTGTTTGGTTTCTGTAGTTGACCAAATTTCTTCTAAATTTTTTCATCTATCTTCTTCCACTTGTCATACAGTTCCTTCTCAAAATCTGCAACATCAAGCATCTTGAGATTTGTCTTTGAATCAAGCTTAGCTGCTGCTATTTGGATCAAATCATTGTTGTCCGGTACTGGTGGCTTTGGAAAAGTAATTTCTGGAACTATTACTTGACTGATTTGAACATTTATCACATTCTCCCCCTTACTGATTGGCTCTCCTTGACTAACTGGGATGTTTGGATCTTTCTCCCCCTTTTTGTTATCATCAAGTAGAGTGGAGGTGGAAGTTTGTGTAGCCACCAGCTTTTGGAGCAATTGAATTTGTTGTGCTTGATGCAGATGAATAGCTGTGAGAGAGGCTTCTACTGCTCTCAATCTTGTTTCCAATGAATCCACTTTAGTTGTAAAATTAGAATTCTACCTCAACTGTATGTTGATGTCAAGCATTGTTGTATCTGGAAATTTAGCATCCAATCTATCAAAGACATCCTTCTTGACTTGGTCAATCTCTATTTTGATTGAAGTGACATCTTGATTGTGTTGAAGAGCCTGTATTTGATGTAGTTGTAGAGAGTTGAGGTGTGCTTGTAGAAGCTTCTTGGTGTTAGCCTTGTTAGGGGCTTGAAGGGTAGTGTGTGTCTGTTGAATGATGTGAAAAAGAGTTGTCTTGAAATGTTGCTCATCACACTCTTTAGAAAACACCCAAGGTGGAATGTTTGATCTAGAGCTAGGGCCTGCTTCTCCCCCTATGTCCATGAACTCTTCTTCATCACCATGTTCACCTCCAAAGAACTCTTTAGACTCACCTGTTCCATAGTCAACCTCATCACCAGCTTTAGGTGGCATGGTTGTGATGGCATCCTTGGCCCTTTGCATTGAAGTTGTAGTGTGCACCAAGTTGAGTAGCTTCTCAGCCTCCTCATTACACTGTCCAGCTAAAATTTCATATGATGTGACAGGATGAGTAAATGTCTCATCATCCAAAGAGATAGAATTAATTACAGCTTGATAATCTTGTTGAAATAGTTTCTCTATGTCTGCATCACTAACATTCATTGACTCACTAGCAATGGATTCCATGCTTATTTCTCTTGTACCTGCATTTCTATTAATTTCTCTCTTTTGTTGCATCAAGGGCTCCCCTTGGCTCACCACCCTCACACCCTCACCTTCACCTTCTAAGGTGGAACTCCTTTCACTCTCTTTTTCCAGGCTAGAAGAAATAGCCTGCATGAATTCACTCCTTTCCTCTCCTTTTGCCTAGGAGCAACCCAGCCTCTCACTCATTTCACTCCATTCCCTCAGTCCTAAGAGTGATTGTACAACTAATAAGTCATCTACACTTGTAACAATTATTGAAATTTCAGTGTGTGTAGTGAGTACCGACGAATGAGAAACATCCATCGGGGCAGTAGTTAGGATAGTTGACGGATGACTGCTGTTAGGCACATCCGTTGGGATACAATCACTAACCGACGGATGAACAATACCCACCGGAATAGAAGAAATGAATGGTTTTGGAGTGGAGACTATTGTAGACTCTATGCAGATTGATGAAAATTTGGGCACAGATGTCTCAATAGTTCCTGAAATAGTTGCCAAGTGAGCTAACAAATCATCCAAGAGATGATGCTCACTTGCACTAGATTTTGGCTTCCCCAACAGAGTAAAAGAAGGGGAATCAGGAGTTGATGTGTTGATCATATCCACATCCAGAGAATTTGTGGGGGACTTTGGTGTTTGTGGTGCTTCTATAATTAAGGATTTTGGCTGTGACTCCACATTTATTGGAGCCACATCAAACTGAATTTGTGATGGTGCATGTACTAAGTCTTTGACTACAGTAGGCACTGTGTGTGCACTCTATGTATCCCCATTTGGTTTGGATTTCTTCTTTCTGGCATATGTTTGAGGTGAGCTACTATCCCTTGCCCTCTTGGCCTGTGCTCTTTGTAATAGCCCCAAAATTTTGAACCTTTTTGTAACCCTTATGAATAGTGTTTTTGCTGATTATGCGGAATAAGAAAACTTTTCATGCCACATTATGTAGGGGTTCTTTTATTGTTATTCTGAGATCTTATTAGTACTCTATATGATATATAAGTGTGTGTAAAGATCGTCAGAATCCAAATTCAAACACTTTGATTTTTCCCGAAAATCCACCAGATACCGAAAGAATTGAGTATAAGGTAACAGGATAAAAAGGATTTAAATTCAAGGATTATAAGAGAGGATCATAAAAGGAATATAATGTATTGATAAAGGTTAAGGAAACCCAAGTAATAAGACCCGGGTATGATCCCTCAAATGATAAACGAAAATGAAAATTAAGCGAATCGTATAATAGATCAGCGGCCATTAACCAAGTAATTAGAAGCTAATCAAAGAGGTTAGTGAGGATGATGTCATCAAACCAATAAGAAGAGGACAAGCATGGGAAGATGACATAGGATTGATGACCTAAGCATGACCAAAAGGGAAGGAGATGTGGTTGATTTCAAGCCACACAAAAATCACCATGGTTAAAAGGTAAATAATTAAAACAAAAGCAAAAACAACCAACCCACAAATCATTTCACCAAAAACACAAGTTGACTTCCCATTTCAAGCTAAAAGCTCTCGGCCACTTTTCCATTTCAAGAAGAAAAAAAACCAAAATCCAAGTTCCAAGCTTCATTAATTAGTGAGGTAATTATCTAAGATTCCTTATGCATAGATATAGCTATCCTATAAGTTTGAGCTTCAAATTCCTTCACAATCTCTTCCTAAAATTCATGGAAGAAGAGGGTGAATAGTGTTTTTCAAGAACTAAAAAATTTGTTCTTGAGTTTTTGTTTAGATTAAGCTTTGGTAAGGACTTTCAAGGGTAATTCCAAGCTCCTTAGTTACTTTTACTCACCAAGGAAGGTATAATCTCAAACCCTAGCCCTACTTTTGTATATTTAGAGCTTTTGTGTTTAGTATGGTTCATGAGAAGATTGATTATTGAGTATTTAGAGATGTGTTGGTTTTGTGATGTGTTTGGAGTTGTAAATCTTGTTGATTAGTTAAAGAACTTAAGTAAAGCTTTTAGTTCATGTTGGGAAGTAGTATAAATTTTGAAATATTGAGTTGTTGGGGCGGTTGTAGCATTGTATGTATGGAGTTTGGTTGTATGGTTAAATTGTGGTTGATTGGTGGTTGATTTGGAGTAGGATAAAAATTGGTAATCGCGTAAATATAGTCATCGTAATGTACGATTTACTTTACACTGTTTTGTTCTTGACATCAGGACCCGAGAACTCACTGTTAGGTTTTGACCACTGCCATGATTAGATAGTTCATGTTACGAGCTTCGTTTTGATATGTGGTTCATTTGAATCCGATGTACAGTTTAGAAGAAACGACCGTTTTAAGTAACGACATTTCGCGAACGAACCATTACCCCTCGCCTTACTTTGAAACATTGGTTAAAGACCTTAAATGACTTATTGGAGTATGAAACATTTATGTAAAGTGTATTAGGCAGTTGGTAAGGTACTCGCGAAAGAATTGCCTTAAAACTTTTAATGGTTAATTTATTAAAAATGGTGGAGCTGAGGGTACTCGAGCGACTTAAGTGAATCATTAAGCGTGAAAGCGAGCGTTAGGGCTCTAAATGGTTAAATCTAGTTTTTTAAGTGACCGTGGTTTAATTCCGGATTATGTTGTTGTTCATAGGTTACCAGACCTACTCTAAGCTTAAGTCTACCCCGGAACACTCAGGAAAATTTTCTACCCGTTATACTGTTGTTGTGATGTATATATATATATATGCATTATCTTGTGATAAGTGCATGAATGTTATTAGCAAATCTTGCGATATATTGGAGCATGCTAATATGGTATATATGCATGTCTGTTTCGTAATCTTGATATCTAATGGTTTATTCAATTGCTTATAAGTTGCGTAATACCTATGCTAGAGATAAGCAGTAGTTGCGTATACCCTTAGTATAGGGGACCCAAAGGTGAACATATTTCTAAACCGGGTGTCGATGTTCCCGAGTATAATATATATATATATGTATATATATATTTATATATATATAGATATAGTTTTCAAAACTATTAATCGAATAAGGTTTATTCGATAACTTTATTTTATTTAATGAATATTATTTTGAATATTCATTCGAGGACTTATGACTCCGTTTAGTTTATTTAACGAATATTATTTTGAATATTCATTCGAGGACTTAAGACTCCATTTATTTTATTTAATGAATATTATTTTGAATATTCATTTGAGGACTTATGACTCCGCTTATTTATTGAATAATATTCTTTATTTTATTAAAGAATAATGTTTTGATAATCAAACTTATTTTCGATTATTCAAATAAAGATCATACTTTCGTATAAGTATATCTTTGGTTATTAATATTCATTTCAAGTATGAGTTTTAAAACTTTTACTTCAATTATTTTTATAAGGATTATCCTTATGGGAATATTATTTAAATAATAATATTCAGATATTTTCCAATATATCGGGACTGATTTATTTCATTAAATCAGCATTACTCCAAACATTCTTAAAAATGTTTTCGAGTCTTCAAAATGATTTTAAAAGTTAGAGCGGATCCCAAAAAAACTCGTTTCCAGATTTAAGATCTTCCTTTCGAAGGAGACTTGAATATTCGCTCAAAAATCTTAGGGATTCGGCTCTGTGGTATATTTTATATTCGCAACGAGGTTGCTGTTTTGAGAAAACAATTTGATTACTTGCCCAATGTTCGGGAAGTAAGTCCATATAATTGAGTCGGCATAAGCGATAGGCCGGGGTACGGTCTATGAAGGTGTAAGAGGTTGGGTGACAGTCCATCCACGTGTGAGTGGTCGGGTAACGGTTTAGCACGAGGTCCTAATGCGGCAAGGGTGATGACCGGCGAGGAATTCATCCATCTACATTAGAAAAGGTTACCTATTGGTATCTTTGCCTGATCAGCAAGATATCGGGTTTATGCCAAAATTCTTTTCTTTCCAAATTCATTGGATATTGCAACTCTGTTCATACTTTACATCACAGAGGTTTTCAGGAAATGTATGAGAGATATATATGGATATATATATCGGGACTTAATGAAGTATCTCGTAACTTCATTTCTTTTGAATGATATTTCAAAGATTGAATCTATTCAAATCTTATCTTGTAGTCTCATCTATGTGATGAACTTTTGAAACTGATTATACCTTGAACGGTGGTAGTTCAAGTAGTATTCGGAAAAGATATAAGTATATTGGGGTATCTTGTAACTTCATCTGTTCAACTTATATCTGGTTAATGATTATCTTATACATGACAAAGATTTTCAGGAAAAACGTTGAGACAAGGTTAGATATATGAGATCACCTTGCAACGATATTTTTATACAGTTATAAATTGGAACTCTGGGTATATTATACATGGCAGAGAATTTCAAAGATTTTGAAAAGTATATAAGTATATATATATACTGAATATTTTACGACTTCGTCACATTAAGATATCAGCTTGGTTCATTTCTTTTGACCAAGACTTTCATGAGTACTATGAGAATGCTCATATATTGTTAATCATTATACATATTATTTTGGTGGGCTTGTTGCTCACCCTTGCTTTCTTCTTTCATCACACAACAACAGATAGAAAAGATGAACAAGACTAAGCTTCCAATTCGCAAGCGGTTAGGAAATGTTCCGCAGTTTTCTGGAAGCGTTGATGCCGCCGTAGCTGAGGTAGGAGCTACCAATAGGCTAGGTTTTCAACTATTGATGAACCAGACTTATGTATAATATGAATTGTAATAATGGAAAGGAATATGTAAATTATTCAGAAACCCTTTTAAGGTGTAACGGTTTATAATTGTGGAATATAATGACTTGTGTTATTTTTGGCATTCATCTCTGAGACTATAACTTGTGGTGTGTGTGTGTATATTGTGGGGTCACAGTACGCAGTAGTTGGTTGACTGTTAAGATTAAGTATTGATAAGGAAAATGGAACTCGTGACAACCCGAATCCACGACCCCGGATTTGGGGGTGTTACAGAAATGGTATCAGAGCCAAGCGTTATAAACCTCAGAGATGATGTGACGTTAAGATAATAAGTTCACTAAGATAATAAGAACTCTTGCCAAGTTCATAGTCGGGCTACCTAACGTAGTACTGACAGTTAAAACCCTTATGGGAACCCTTATAAATATTATGATAGTAGCATAGTTCGTTCTTGTATAGGGCAGCGGGGCACTGAACCCTGATGTTCAGGAGCATCAGCATGAGGATGTTTTATTACATGTTGGAGATTAAATTGTGAATCCGATAGAGTACCCTAACGAGGGACCATATGAGATTCATATCGAGAATGTTGTGGTTGAGGATGTTATCCCAGAAGGGATTGTTGCTGAGGAGGATCTCGTAGAGGATCCTGACAAAAATGAAGAGAGGACCACTGAGGAATTGATGACCGTAGTCAGGGCGACTACCAGAGCAAGAATGGCCGCGAGGGTGGCACTAGAGGATGAAGAGTTACCAAGGGCTCAAAGGTTAATGAAAGCAGAAGGAGTAGGGCCTTCCACGGCATCAATTATACTAGTATCAGACCCTTTTCCAGAGGTTCTTGAAGACATCCATGAGGCTCCACCAATTGCTGTTCCCTCCCCTGTACAGAGCCCAGCACCTACTGAGGAAATGCCACCTTTATCTCCTGCACCATTGTCACCTGATACCGTGGTTGGTTATCCATTTGGATCTCCTGGGTCTGCACCACCTGCACCCTATGGACTGCTAGATGCTACCACTCAAGCTTCTCTTATCGCCGATTATTATATGACTTTGGGTGGCCTGTCTGAGGCCCGTAATGTTAGAAGTGATCTGTTGGACCGACTTACTGCACCAAGAATTGAGGGCGGGGTACTTCCGGCAGGATTAGCTTATAGCATGGAAAAGATTGAGGCTACCACCCGAATTACAGCTAGAGGCCATCTTGAGGGTCAGATTGATCCAGCTCTACTTGCGACTATCTTAGACCTCATCACCGCCTTAATGGAGCAGGTTAGGGATGTCGTGCGTGCCCGCATTTCTTGATCTATAATAGTGTGCAGGGTCTGGGAAATCAGACAAGGGTTTCATGTAGCACTGCTTTTGGAGGATTAGCCTAAGTTATGAATGATTAGTTTTAATGACTAGATGATTATCTATGGTAGTACTTTTGGGGTATAAGCGATCAGATCAAATGATGTAATTCTCTTTAATGTGTTCAGTTGTTGTACCCTCGAACAAATGGTTATGTATATATTCATTAATTTCAGTCCAGATCAGTTTGTTTGTGATAAGTTCATATTGTTAATTGCACTATTAACACTTAAGAGAGTGTCATGACGTTTATAGAACTTGAGAATTCATAATTTGCAATCATGCAAGGACTGAACGAGGGAAAGACTTAAGCAAAGTAAGTAAAACAAATATCCAGAGATTCTCAAAAAATTTCCAAGCATTATGCCCCCACGAGGAATAAGATTAGGGGCAAACCTTGAATGTGATAATCAGGGAGGTCGCAATTAAGATATAAGGAGCCCAGAACATAATGAAGTGGAAAACAAGGATTTTAACGTATAAGATAACTCCAAGTATGGGAGAAGGATGAAACATTTCATACTAAGGAAACAGAAGGTCGAGTAAGGAAAGGAGACCCGAGACGGTACTCCTATATGGCAATTTATGGACCTGTGTAAAAAGAACTTAGACTATTATCCCCAACCACCACCCTGAGGAGACAGTGCGGTGGGAAATTCTTTCAGGACCTTTAAGTCGCTAAGCTCTCAGAATTCCCAGGAACAAGCAAACCCAGTAGAGGCGAGAGCCTGGCTAAAGGAAATATAGGAATCATTTGAGATTCTAAATGAGTGATGAAGCACAAAAGACTGTTTTTGTCACTTACCTCCCTACGGAGAGACCACCCGCTGGTGAAAGACCAAGAAAGGCACAGAGCCAGAAGTTATAATAAACTGATTAAAGTTCAGACAATTGTTTTCGGGAAAGGACTTCCCAAGGTTATGGAGGTAGTGTAAAAGCTTTAGAGCCAGAACAAAAGCGAACGAGTATGATGAATTATGAATCTAAGTTGTAAAAGTTGTAAAGATTCGTTCTGAGGACAAGAATCCCAGAATGACATGATGTTTGAAGTAAATAATTAGTGGGTTCATGAAATGATTGTAAGAGAAAGGAAAATAAAAAGAAACTGAAGTGGAAAGGAATATAATGGCGATAGAGTTTGAGGAATGATAAGGGAGTTGGGTATGAGGAAATCCTAAAGAATCATAGTAATAGAAAAGTATGTGATCGTCAGGATGAGGATGATTCACTATGAGTTAAAGTTGATGGTTGCAGGCATAAGAGATGTACATATTGTACCCCCTTTAAGTTGGGAGAATTCGAGGAAACCTTGAGATAGTTCGAAGGATAAATAATGAGACGCGGATAGACTAAAGAGACAAGAAAGTAGGAAATTAGGAAAATTGGATGAAGGAAGTGACCTTCAAGAATGTGAAGTGTAAGATCGGTGGCAGGATACCCAGAAAGGGAGACACCAGGTATGAAAGACATCCCAACATTGAGATGACTGTTGAGATAAACAACAAAATAAAATGAGGATTTATTAAGAAGATGTTCACGACCAATATCTTCCAGAACATCCATGTTATCATTACCAAATCAGGAAAGAAAAGCGGATAACCATTGTTATCTTTTGGAGGCCATATGGATTGACCTGAATTTGAATAAGGATGTTATTATGAAATTAGGTATAGACTATCGAGGTGGGAATGATGAATAAGATAATCTATCAAGGATATATGACTTGATTTATCCATGGAAGGATGCAAGTACCTTTTTAAAGGTGGAATTAAGGATATAACTTCGATAACTTGAGATGAATCCTAGGGGAATGCATAAAGGTTGGCATTCCACTCTTAATAGGGACAACATGAGTTTTGACAGTATGAATTGGAAAGGATCAAAGTAGCAACAACCTTTAAAGATCAGTAAAGAAATTTTCAGAAGTACATAGACAATGGTTCTAGTATTAGTAAATGGTATTTTGATATGCCCTGTACCTAGGGTGTACATGATGAAGGATTTAAGGATAACCTTAGAGGTTTTACCAGGAGAAAGGTAATATTCAAAGTTCTCAAGAATAGAAATTTTGATAAAGGAAATGTGACGTAATTATAATAATGCCAAGTGGGGCACGTGTTAAACCACGAGAAAGTATGGATCGAACCAGTAAAGGTCGAAATGGTTCAGGGTAATTAGGACCTAAGCTAAAAGATGTCCTAAGTTTGATCGAGAGTCAGTCGTGACAATGATTAACCACTAAAGACTGAGGCAATAACTTATGGAAAAATGGTGATATTTTTTTTTACTCATCAGATTTTAAGAAAAACATCTTCACACAAGAAGTGATTGGAAATGAGGTAGAAAATTTAGTGAAAGTGGTTAAAATGACATTGATTGTAAGGAAATATTACTATCAAGAAAGTCCAAAGAGGTGGCCGACACTTTAAGTGTAAGAGGACAATTATAGGCGCTCGTGCCAGAGGAATATAGTGATAATGGTTAAAGTCGTGAAGGTTGTATTATGGTGTGGAAGATTGACATTCCTTCTGATGATTGTGTGATACTCAACCGTGATAGTAGTTGGGTAAAGATTAATTTTTGTAATCACCGTGAGCGGGCTATCTATCTTAGAGGGTCATATCTTAAGATAAGCCAGGACCATGTTACGAAAGGACTAAATGAACCTTTGAGCTTCATGTCTCCTAATAAAGACATATGGTTAATAATGGTATTAACCTGCTATCGTCACTTTCATTGAAACTCTTCTGCAATTTTATCTGCTTCATGTTATATGTACGTCAAGTTCAGGAGTGTTCTTCATGAATCATGAAAGGTGATCATGTTACCTCCTTAGAAAAATTCGATACGATATGTATGGACTCCGTATGATTAGCTATTAAGACTTCATGGAAAACGAATGACTACAGTAGGTCAACGGTGGACCACAGTAATGCAGGAATGATTCTACGAGTAATGAGCCGATTACTTACAACCGTGAGAGTTGTATTGGAATGGATGTTGAGATTGAGTACCAATAATCGGGTCATGGTAGTGTATAAGTTATCATTGATAGACTAGTTAAGTAGAGTATCTACCTATTGAATATTTATTCCCTCTTATGAAAAGAGAGTCGTATTACTATATGAGGAAGGTTGCAGTGCAAGCATAGAATTCTAGTAACGATGATGTCTAGAATGAAATCCCAGATTCGATTTTCGATGTCGAGGGAGTTTCAAAGGTGATTGTGTATAAGCTCGAGCAAGAGCATGGGTCCATAGAATGATGGACATAATATCAAAAATATTTAGGCATGTGAAATACGATGTTATAATACCTGATGTTGATATATATATGTATATGTTTTGTTCTCCTATGATAAACCTCTATAGTTCAGAGGTAGATTCCAAGCCAGATATTTATGGCAATAAAGTTTTTACGTATATACAATTCTCTTCAGTTCGCTCTTTTCTCTTCTTTTCATTTCATGTAAGCTGAGAAGAACAACCCTTCCAGAAGGGGAGGTATTGCCGAATGACTATCTATCTGTGTGATAGAAGCCTAGTAGGATACCACATGTTGTTTAATTGCTTGTCAAGTACTAAAAGTCGGCCACCTTCTGTACTAACTATGCGATATAACAAGTGTTCATGATCATAGTGATCTCTCAATAAATTCTTTTACTTCTATACGATGGATCAAGATTTCAAAGATAGAAGCAGCTAGAAAGGAGTAGTATCAGTGCGGTAGTATTCCGAATCTAACGCGTTCGTGATACTAAGGGTGACGTAATTATTAAAAGGTTATAGAATGGTAACGAGCAAAAGTGTAACCGGTATAGTATTATGTACGGAAGATAGTAAGGACTACGAACTGGAAAAGAATGGGTATTGAGAAGCAAAAGCTATAATGATAGAAGCTATGATGAGAGTATGTGCAATAGACTTGAAAGAATTTGAAATGGTCACTTAACACGGATTGAGTTTTCTTACGACAATAGATCATATGTCAGTATTGAGATATCGCCTTATGAGATCCTTGAGGGAAGACAATGTCGATCTCCCTTATGATAGGATGATGTTACAGAGCGCAAGATGCTCAGACCAGTAGTGGTCCAAAGAACCAAGGATATAATAGATCTAATCAGAGGACGACTGGTAGTAGCCCAAGGTGGACATAAAAAGTATGTTTATTTGACACGAAAGGACAAGGAATAGGAAATAGGGGACCTAGTAATGTTAAAGGTATCCTTTGGAAAGGATGGATGAGGTTCGGAAAGAAAGGAAAGCTAAGCCCATGAATTGTTGGACCCTTTGAGGTATTAAAACGTATTGGGAAGTTAGCATATGAGCTAGCCCTACCCCCGAACATGTAGCAAGTTCATAACGTGTTCCACGTATCAATGTTAAGAAAGTGTAATCCGGATGCCAGACAAATAAGGGCATATGAGCGCATAGGCATGCAACCAGACGTAACCTATATGGAGCAACCAGGAAGGGTTATAGATCAAAAATGGACAAGTGCTTAGGAGAAGGGTTATCAAACTAGTCAGAGTTTGATGGTAGAACCACAATGTGGGAAAATTACGTGAGAGTTAGAAAGTGCGATGCTAAGAGAGTCCCTATTTGTTTTCTATTTTGATTCCGGGACGGAATCCTTTGAAGGAGGGGAGACTGTAATAGCCCCAAAATTTTGAACCTTTTTGTAACCCTTATGAATAGTGTTTTTGCTGATTATGCGGAATAAGAAAACTTTTCATGTCACACTATGTAGGGGTTCTTTTATTGTTATTCTGAGATCTTATTAGTACTCTATTTGATATATAAGTGTATGTAAAGATCGTCAGAATCCAAATTCAAACACTTTGATTTTTCCCAAAAATCCACCAGATACCGAAAGAATTGAGTATAAGGTAACAGGATAAAAAGGATTTAAATTCAAGGATTATAAGAGAGGATCATAAAAGGAATATAATGTATTGAGAAAGGTTAAGGAAACCCAAGTAATAAGATCCCGGGTGTGATCCCTCAAATGATAAACAAAAATGAAAGTTAAGCGAACCGTATAACAGATCAGCGATCATTAGCCAAGTAATTAGAAGCTAATCAAAGAGGTTAGTGAGGATGATGTCATCAAACCAATAAGTAGAGGACAAGGATGGGCAGATGATATAGGATTGATGACCTAAGCATGACCAAAAGGGAAGGAGATGTGGTTGATTTCAAGCCACACAAAAATCACCATGGTTAAAAGGTAAATAATTAAAACAAAAGCAAAAACAACCAACCACCAAATCATTTCACCAAAAACACAAGTTGACTTCCCATTTCAAGCTAAAAGCTCTCGGCCTCTTTTCCATTTCAAGAAGAAAAAAACCAAAATCCAAGTTCCAAGCTTCATTAATTAGTGAGGTAATTATCTAAGATTACTTATGCATATATATAGCTATCCTATAAGTTTGAGCATCAAATTCCTTCACAATCTCTTCCTAAAACTCATGGAAGAAGAGGGTGAATAGTGTTTTTCATGAACTAAAAATTTTGTTCTTGAGTTTTTGTTTAGATTAAGCTTTGGTAAGGACTTTCAAGGGTGATTCCAAGCTCCTTAGTTACTTTTACTCACCAAGGAAGGTATAATCTCAAACCCTAGCCCTACTTTTGTATATTTAGAGCTTTTGTGTTTAGTATGGTTCATGAGAAGATTGATTATTGATTATTTAGAGATGTATTGGTTTTGTGATGTGTTTGGAGTTGTAAATCTTGTTGATTAGTTAAAGAACTTAAGTAAAGCTTTTAGTTCATATTGGGAAGTAGTATAAATTTGGAAATATTGAGTTTTTGGGGCTGTTGTGGCATTTTATGTATGGAGTTTGGTTGTATGGTTGAATTGTGGTTGATTGGTGGTTGATTTGGAGTAGGATAAAAATTGGTAATCGCGTAAACATAGTCGTCGTAATGTCCGATTTACTTTAGACTGTTTTGTTCTTAACATCAGGACCCGAGAACTCACTTTTAGATTTTGACCACTGCCATGATTAGATAGTTCATGTTACGAGCTTCGTTTTGATATGTGGTTTGTTTGAATCCGATGTACGGTTTAGGAGAAACAATCGTTTTAAGTAACGGCGTTTCGCGAACGAACCATTACCCCTCGCCTTACTTTGAAACATTGGTTAAAGACCTTAAATGAATAATTGGAGTATGAAACATTTATGTAAAGTGTATTAGGCAGTTGGTTAGGTACTCGTGAAAGAATCGCCTTAAAACTCTTAATGGTTAATTTATTAAAAATGGTGGAGCCAAGGGTACTCGAGTGAATTAAGTGAATCGTTAAGCGCGAAAGCGAGCATTAGGGCTCTAAATGGTTAAAGTCTAGTTTCTTAAGCGACCGTGGTTTAATTCCGGATTATGTTGTTGTTCATAGGTTACCGGACCCACTCTAAGCTTAAGTCTACTCCGGAACACGCAGGCAAGTTTTCTACCCGTTATACTGTTGTTGTGATGTATATATGTATATGCATTATCTTGTGATAAGTGCATGAATGTTATTATCAAATCTTGCGATATATTGGAGCATGCTGATATGGTATATATGCATGTCTGTTTCGTAATCTTGATATCTAATGGTTGATTCAATTGCTTATAAGTTGCATAATACCTATACTAGAGATAAGCAGTAGTTGCGTATACCCTTAGTATAGGGGACCCAAAGGTGAACATATTTCTAAACCGGAAGTCGATGTTCCCGAGTATAATATATAAATATATATATATTTATATATATAATAGATATAGTTTTCAAAACTATTAATCGAATAAGGTTTATTCCATAACTTTATTTTATTTAATAAATATTATTTTGAATATTCATTCGAGGACTTATAACTCCGTTTAGTTTATTTAATGAATATTATTTTGAATATTCATTCGAGGACTTAAGACTCCATTTATTTTATTTAATGAATATTATTTTGAATATTCATTTGAGGACTTATGACTCCACTTATTTATTGAATAACATTCTTTATTTTATTAAAGAATAATGTTTCGATAATCAAACTTATTTTCGATTATTCAAATAAAGATCATACTTTCGTATAAGTATATCTTTGGTTATTAATATTCATTTCAAGTATGAGTTTTAAAACTTTTACTTCAATTATTTTTATAAGTATATTATTTAAATAATAATATTCAGATATTTTCTAATATATCGGGACTGATTTATTTCATTAAATCAGCATTACTCCAAACATTCTTAAAAATGTTTTCGAGTCTTTAAAATGATTTTAAAAGTTAGAGCGAATACCAAAAAAAACTCGTTTCCAGATTTAAGATCTTCCGTTCGAAGGAGACTTGAATATTCGCTCAAAAATCTTAGGGATCCGGCTCTGTGGTATATTTTATATTCGCAACGAGGTTGCTGTTTTGAGAAAACAGTTTGATTACTTGCCCAATGTTCGGGAAGTAAGCCCATCTAATTGAGTCGGCATAAGCGACAGGCCGAGGTACGGTCTATGAAGGTGTAAGAGGCTGGGTGACAGTCCATCCACGTGTGAGTGGCCGGGTAACGGTCTAGCGCGAGGTCCTAATGCGGCCAGGGTGATGACCGGCGAGGAATTCATGTAAGTCATATGTCATAGCCTATTTGTATATTCGAGGATTCAACTCAACTCAAATAAGAATGTGATAAGTAAATAGTGGATCTACCGTCAGAGAGATCTCGCAAAGTAACATCTGTCAGAGGATTCAGAAACAAGGTTCATCTACAGACTTGAGGAGTTAATTCACTGGAAGAAGTTCAAGAAATTGATCAAGCCTCAGTGATATAAATCAAGATCGTGGATTTAATCAAGTGACAGAGATCTCGTCAGAGTATCATTAATTACAAGGATTTAGTCTGAAGAAAATGAAGAGTATCAAGGTCAAGGCTTGAAGAAACGTCACGGAAGTTAGTCACTCATGAACCAGACAGTACATCGAGTGTCAACATTGAAGTGGTGGAATTGATTCATAATTGACAGTGATTTTCAGAAGATTTTTAGAAGAATGGTTGCTGCTCAAGATTAGTATTAATTCTCTATTAATTAATTAAGTCATATAATTTAATTAAGAAAATAAATTATATCTGCAAAGATTAATTTATTGATTAATTGAATTAATTGATTAATTAATTCTGAATTAATATTAAGGTTTTTCAGAATTTTAATTGGATTAAAATCTGCATTAAATCAACAAGACAATTGAAAATGAACTAGCATGACAATCAGGATTGTCATACTGATTGTCATGCCAGGCCATTTTCAATAGTCTCACTGAAAGTTACACTGGGAGGAGGATTGTCTTGCTAGTTCATTCTGATAGTCTTGCTAGTTCATTTGATTGTCATACCGAAAGTCTTGCTAGCTGTTGAGATTGCCTTGCTAGTTCAAAGGATAGTCTCACTGAAAGTCCTACCAGCTATGGGATTGTCATTCCAGTTCATTTCATTCTGTTGATTGATTAAAAAGACAGAAGCAGCCATTCAACAATCAGATACAGAACACAGAAGTCAAGAACAAAGCAGAAAAGAAAAACAAGAAGAAATATTTCATCTTTTCATCTGCATACTTCAAGATTAAATTTCTAGATTGTAAAGTTAAATCAAATCCACTAGAAATCTTTATCTTGCTCTTGTGTAACAATCTAGCGGATCAAAATCCCTAGAACTTAATCTCAAATCGCGTTTAGCATTTGATTCTAATTATTGCAAAAATAGAAAAAGTTCATGTCGAATTTATTCTAAATTTGTGATAATTAATTTGAGATTAATTCCTTGTAATCGATACAGTTGTTGTAACACCTTTCAAGTTTAATAATATTCTTATTTAACTTGAATTTTGTTTCATATTTTTTATTCCGCATTTAATTCGATTATTCGGTACTGTTTGTATTCAACCCCCCCTTCTACAAACATATTGGGACCTAACAATTTATCCATCTACAGTAGAAAAGGTTACCTATTGGTATCTTTGCCTGATCAGCAAGATATCGGGTTTATGCCAAAATTCTTTTCTTTCCAAATTCATTGGATATTGCAACTCTGTTCATACTTTACATGACAGAGGTTTTCAGGAAATGTATGAGAGATATATATGGATATATATATATATCAGGACTTAATGAAGTATCTCGTAACTTCATTTCTTTTGAATGATATTTCAAAGATTGAATCTATTCAAATCTTATCTTGTAGTCTCATCTATGTGATGAACTTTTGAAACTGATTATACCTTGAACGGTGGTAGTTCAAGTAGTATTCGGAAAAGATATAAGTATATTGGGGTATCTTGTAACTTCATCTGTTCAACTTATATCTGGTTAATGATTATCTTATACATGACAAAGATTTTCAGGAAAAACGTTGAGACAAGGTTAGATATATGAGATCACCTTGCAACGATATTTTTATACAGTTATAAACTGGAACTCTGGGTATATTATACATGGCAGAGAATTTCAAAGATTTTGAAAAGTATATATGTATATATATATACTGAATATTTTGCGACTTCGTCGCATTAAGATATCAGCTTGGTTCATTTCTTTTGACCAAGACTTTCATGAGTACTATGAGAATGCTCATATATTGTTAATCATTATACATATTATTTTGGTGGGCTTGTTGCTCACCCTTGCTTTCTTCTTTCATCACACAACAACAGATAGAAAAGATGAACAAGACCAAGCTTCCAATTCGCAAGCGGTTAAGAAATGTTCCGCAGTTTTCTGGAAGCGTTGATGCCGCCGTAGCTGAGGTAGGAGCTACCAATAGGCTAGGTTTTCAAGTATTGATGAACCAGACTTATGTATAATATGAATTGTAATAATGGCAAGGAATATGTAAATTATTCAGAAACCCTTTTAAGGTGTAACGGTTTATAATTATGGAATATAATGACTTGTGTGATTTTTGGCATTCATCTCTGAGACTATAACTTGTGGTGTGTGTGTGTGTATATTGTGGGGTCACAGTACGCAGTAGTTGGTTGACTGTTAAGATTAAGTATTGATAAGGGAAATAGAACTCGTGACAACCCGAATCCACGACCCCGGATTTGGGGGTGTTACACTCTTGGTTGAGGTTCAATAGATGAATCCTTTTGGGAGGATGTAGCTAGTAATGAGCTTAAGTCCTTTTTAAACACTTTAGTTTGTTGGGAAACTACAGTGTGGCTAGGCTGGGAAACACTCACCTCTCTAACCTTATCCTTAGGGCTTTTTTGATGTTCACCCTGTCCCTCACCTAACTCGCTCGCCTTCAAACTCCCCTCTTGGTGTTTGGTAGATTTTGCAACTGGTTTCTTTTGATAGAAACCAGAGGGGGTTTTCTTTGATTTGGTTTTTGAAATTGTTGTTTTGGTGACTTGGATAGGCATCTATTTGGTCATTAACACAGATGCCATGGCCACACTCAAGGACAAAGAAATTTGAGAGGTTGGAATAGTAGGTATAGTGGTGCTTACCTCACTTACCTGAGGGCCCTCCAGGATTGGAAAATAAATCAAGGGCACCTCCTTGTGGTGATCAGCTCTATTCAAATCTTCCATTACCCTTCTTTCTTGAACCCAATAATCTAATTTGTTGGTTGAGTTCTCAATTACAAGATCTTCACAGATATGGTTAGCACTAATCATAAGGAATCTATCATAATGGATATGTTTAGATCTCTTATTAACTTCTCCTAACTTATATCCTAACTCAAACATATCAGTAAGAAGCATGTAAAGCATTTTAAGCATAATAGTATTGACAGAATCAAAGTTACTTATCTTACCAAAAAATACTTTGGTAACTACATCACACAAGAAAGTCCACTCTTTCCTAAGACCTAGCCTCCTAATCTCACTTAATTTAGTAGTAGGAAGTGCATAGCCCATGGAGTTAAGAAAATTAACTATATCAGCATCTGTGTGTGGATTAGTAGTGGTGTTATCTGGAATCTTAAAGCATGCTTTGATAATGTCACAGTTAATGTAGTGTTCATTACCTTTGATGGAGAGCGTGATGGTTTTGTCACTAGCCTGATAAACAACAGTTGTCCACATCTCATCCACAACTTCACAGAAGATTATGGGTGATTCCAGCATGGCATAATTAAGCTTGCATCCCTTCACAAAATCCATCATTTTGTGATAATCTTCAGATGCTAGAATCCCTTTGTTCACAAGTGCCACAAAATTGTTCTTCTCATAGATAAATCATGACTGAGACATGATTTTAACTACTGGTGCCATTGTTAGAGTAAGATAACTTGCAGAACAATAGAGGATTTTGCTTTGAAGAAGAAGAGAGTGGTTAATTACAGTAGAGGAAGATAAAAGAAAAGAGTGAAAATGAATTTAGCTTTTATACTATCTCAGAAATAAACTGTCAAAAGTAATAAAGTAAAATAAAGTAACCAATCAAAATTGCCTAAAATAGCCGTTTATAATAAAAAAACCGTGAAAATTTTGTCAATTATCCGTCGTGACATACTTACAGACTGTAAGTATATCCGATGGATAATGTTCAGTACTTTTAAGGGCTAGGATGTATGTAATTCGATGAATGAGGATAAAACAGTTATCCTTCGGGTATAAAATAATCCAGAAAAATAATTGATTTTTACTAAGCTATTATATCCCGACGGATGATCAAACTCGATGGATAATGAGCATCCGTCGAGATGTAAATTTTGACTTAGTCAAAATTTCATCTAAAACAGAAAAATCACTTAAATTTCTGGCTGCATATCAACTTGCAAAAATATCTGAAAATATTTAAGAATAATTAAGCATACCGAACTCACTTACCAACCTAGTAAAGGTGGATTCATCAAGTGTCTTGGTAAATATATCTGCAAGCTGCTTTTCACTTGAAACAAAATGAAGTTCCATAGTACCATTCATCACATGTTCCCTAATGAAGTGGTACTTGATGTCTATGTGCTTTGTTCTTGAATGTTGTACTGGATTTTCAGTGATGGAAATTGCACTTGTGTTATCACAGAAAATGAGATTTGTATCCACTTGTAGACCATAGTCCAAAAATTAATTTTTCATCCATAAAATCTGTGCACAACAACTGCTAGCAGCAATATATTCAGCTTCAACTGTAGAAGCAGAAACTGAATTTTTCTTTTTACTGAACCAGGACACAAGCTTATTTCCTAGAAATTGACAGATTCCTGTGGTACTTTTTCTATCAATTTTACAACCTGCATAATCTGCATCTGAATAACCAGTTAGATCAAAACCAGAACTCTAGGGTACCAAATGCCAAGTTTTGGTGTTCCCTCGAGATATCTAAAAATTCTCTTAATAGCTATTAAATGAGATTCTCTAGGATCAGCCTGAAATATAGCACAAAGACAAGTAGCAAACATTATATCTGGCCTACTAGATATTAAGTACAGAAGTGATCCAACCATGCCTCTATAGCTTGAAATATCCACAGACTTTTCAGTAGTGTTTAATTCAAGCTTAGTTGCAGTGGCCATGGGAGTTTTTGCAGAATGTGCAATCCATTAGATCAAACTTTTTTAAAAAGATCAAAAATGTATTTGGTTTGACTAATGAATATTCCATCACTAACTTGCTTAACTTGTAAACCAAGAAAGTAAGTTAGTTCTCCCATCATGTTCATTTCATACTTACTTTGCATCAATTTCGCAAACTTTTTACAAAGTTTTTCATCTATAGAGCCAAATATAATATCATCTACTTAAATTTAAGCAAGTATACTAGAGCCATTAACATTTCTAAAGAATAAAGCTTGTGAAGTGATTTTCCAAGAGAAACTTAGACAAGGTATCATACCGGGCTCTAGGAGCTTGCTTCAATCCATAAAGTGCTTTCAAAAGATAATAGACATATTCTGGAAAATTTGGATCTCCAAAACCAGGAGGCTGATTGACATAGACTTCCTCCTCCAAATCTCCATTCAGAAAGGCACTTTTGACATCCATTTGATAGTCTTTGAAATTGGCATGGGCTGCATAGGTAAAGAATATTATGATGGATTCAAGTCTTGCATCAGGAGCAAAAGTTTCATCAAAATCTATTCCTTCTTGTTGACAGTAGCCCTTAGCAACCAATCTAGCTATGTTCCTGACAACAATGCCATTTTCATCCATCTTGTTCTGAATACCCACTTGGTTTTAATTCGATTCTTTCCGTTAGGATTGGGTACCAGCTTCCATACTTTCTTCCTTTCAAATTGGTTAAGCTCTTCCTGCATAGCTAAAAACCAGTTAGGATCCAACATAGCTTCTTCTATCTTCTTTGGTTCTTCCTTAGAGAGAAAGCTGCTATACAAACATTCTTCTTGAGTTGCTTTCCTTCTTTGAACTCTAGAAGATGAATCACCAATAATGAGCTCAAAAGGGTGATCTCTAGTCTATTTTCTCTGTTGTGGTAGATTAGCTCTTGATGAAGAGGCCTCATTGTTGTCTTGATGTGTGACTGAGTTTTGATTATAAGAAACTCCCCCTGAGTTTGTGGATCTTTTGACTTAAAGATGGGGTTCTTTTGTAAGTGATTTGTTTCGACTCTCAGCTTCTCTTATTATTCCGACGGATGATGCACTTTGTATCTCGACGGATGAAGCTGATTTTCTACCGATGGATAAAGCATTATGTAACTCGACAGATGTTGAGTTATGTGCTTCATTAGTTGTAGATTTTTTTATATTGTCCTTAGCCAATATTTCTTAATCACTTTTATCAAAACTGTCATCATTAACCATCTCAACATTGTTGAATTTGAGGCTCTCATGGATATCTCCATCTTGCATTCCTTCAATCTTTTTATCATGAAACACAACATGTACAGATTCCATAACAATATTGGTTATCAGATTGTAGACTCTATATGCTTTTCCCACAGCATATCCAACAAAAATTCCTTCATCTTCTTTAACATCAAACTTTCCATGTTAATCAGTTTGATTCCTTAAGATATAGCATTTACAGCTAAAGACATGTAAGAAATTTAGAGTTGGCTTCCTATTCTTGAACAATTGGTAGGGTGTCATGCATTTTGCTTGATTAACCAAAGAAATTTTCTGAGTGTAGCATGCATTATTCACAGCTTCAGCCCAAAAGTATGTTGGTAACTTTGATTCTTCTAACATTGTTCTTGCAGCTTCAATAAGAGATCTATTTTTCCTTTCCACCACTCCATTTTGTTGTGGAGTTCTAGCTGCAAAAAACTCATGCATAATCCCATTCTCTTCATAAAATGATCTCATCACAGAATTCTTGAACTCAGTTCCATTGTCAATCCTAATTCTTCTTACTTTGAAGTCAGGATGATTGTTGACTTGCCTTACGTGATTGATGATGATTTCACTAGCTTTATCTTTTGACTTTAGAAAATATGTCCAAGAGAAATTCGAGAAATCATCTAAAATTACTAGGCAATATCTTTTCCTTGAGATGGACAACATATTGAATGGTCCAAACAAATCTATGTGCAACAGTTGCAAAGGTTCTTTAATTGTTGAATCAAGCTTATTTTTGAATGATGCTTTAATCTGCTTTCCTTTCTGGCAGGCATCACACAATCCATCCTTAGAAAACTCCACTTGATGGATACCTCTGACTAACTCTTTCTTGACTAGCTCATTCATGGTCTTGAAGTTTAGATGGGACAGTTTTTTATTCTATAGCGAACATTCATCTTGACTTGCTTTACTGAGAAGACAAGTTACTAATTATGCATTTAATGAGTTGAAATCAGCTAGGTACACATTACCTTTTCTCACTTCAGTGAGAACCACTTTGTTGCTCTTTTTATTTGTCACAACGCAGGCTTCTGAATTGAAGGTAACTGAATTGCCCTTATCACAAAGCTGGCTGATACCCAACAAATTGTGCTCGAGTCTATCCACTAAGGCAACCTCTTCAATGATGACATTATCCTTTGAAATCAAGCCATATCCCACAGTATAACCCTTGCTGTCATCTCCAAAAGTAATACTTGGGCCAACTCATTCCTTGAACTCCGTGAGCAGGGTAGAATCTTCAGTCATATGCCTTGAGCAACGACTGTCTAGATATCAAAGATTCTTTTTGTTTCCCTGCACACATCAAAACCAAATCAAGTTGATTTTGGTACCCAAGTTTCCTTGGGTCCTGCCTTGTTAGCCTTTTTCTTTAGTTTCTTAGGTTTGACCTCATTTGACTTGGGGATCTCAGATTCATCCTTAGTCATTTGAGTTGGACTTTTGAAACCAGTCATTGAAACAGAATTATAATGCACATTTTCGTTTACATGAAAAGGCATGCTATTTGCAAACATGTTATTCCAGTAAGGCATGATAAATGGCATTTGTGGCATGCTAAATGCACTATAATAAGGATTAGGTGCAAATGGCATATTAGCAAATTGTGCATTCATATTCTGAGCAGGCATAACATTCATAGGCATTGCAGACATGGCAATCATGTTGGAAAAAGGAAAAGGTGGAGTAATGGGAGTAGGCATAGTGTTGTGAATATGTTGTGAACTTGATGATTTCATTAAAAAAATGCCTTTGTAGATTTTACTTAGTGAAAAATGTAGCACTCGACGGATAAGGAATATAGTCCCGACGGATGACTCAATATAGTCCCGAAGAATGATGATCAATTATCCATCGAGTGAGTAGCTTGTGTAATAATGAGTCTGTAGCGCATTTCTGCATACACCTTGTTTAGTTTCTGTAGTAGCACTCAAGTCATGTTGACTTTAATTAGATATGCTGAATAGGTTGATTAATTGTACATAGATGATGTCTTGTAATTCTGCATAAATGAAATGAAGTCAAGTGCCAGATAGCTACCCGACAGATAAACAACAATGCCACTTGACGGATGATCATGTACCCGACGGATAATCAATTCAAACATCAGTTGACAGTGATAACATAGTCACATGCGTTGAGTGTATGCAAAAGGAATGTGGAAGCCTATTCAACTGGGTTTTAGAGAACAAAGAAGCATTGCCATTTCCATGCTATTATGAAGATATTCAAAGATGCTGGAACAGAGTAATGAAGCAGGATAGTATTAGACTTGATAGGTTTTGTTTTATTATCTTGTCTTATTACTTTGTAATCTTGGTGATATATAAACCAAGAAGTAGCAAATAGAACTACAAGAACACTAAGCAAGAAAATTCTTAGAGAAACATTTGTAAGCTATATTTTTAGCATTTTTCTGTAAACTTAGTTGTTCATATTTGTAAGCAGCTGTGAGTTAATCTTGCTACACAGAGTTCTCTTGATATAATATATATCTCTGGTGGATACATTCAAATCCACTAGAAAGTTTTAAAAGACTTGTGTTTTTAATTACTTGTGTTTTGATTTCACTAACTTCTCATTCCGCACTTTGCAAATCAAACACTTATATATTATTAAGATAGAACATTTTATAATTTGTTAAAAAGGTTCACGAATTCCATTCAACCCCCCTTTTGTAATTCTTGTTGCATTGGTAGGGACTAACAATTGGTATCAGAGCAAGTTCTTGATAAACAAAGAGTTTAAAGATCACAACAAAATAGCAAGATGAACAAGAAGGATGTTGGAGTCAAGATTCCTTTTCTGAACAAAGACAATTACCATAATTGGAAGGTAAAGATGCATCTTCATTTACTTTCTCAAGATGAGGCCTATGTAGATTGCATAGAAAGAGGCCCTCATGTACCAATAAGAGCTGCAACTGGAAATGAGCCATATGTCCCCAAGCCAAGGCATGAATGGTCTGATCCTGATATTGAACAAGTCAGGAAAAAGAAGAAGGCCATGAATATCCTGTTCAATAGAGTTGATGGTGATATGTTTGACAATATCATCAACTGCAAAACTGCCAAGGAAGTTTGGGATACAATACAGATTATCTATGATGGCACTGAACAAGTCCGGGAAAATAAGATGCAGCTGCTAATTCAGCAATATGAGCACTTTCATAGTGAAGTTAGTGAGTCTCTCATTGACATTTTTAGTAGATTTCAAAAACTACTAAATGCTCTGAAGTTGCATGGAAGAGTCTATCAGACAAAAGACTCCAATCTTAAGTTCCTTAGATCTCTTCCAAATGAGTGAAAACCTATGACAGTCTCATTGAGAAGCTCTCAAGATTACAAGGAGTTTACTTTGGAGAGACTGTATGGCATCCTGAAAACTTATGAGCTTGAAATAGAGCAAGATGAGAGGATGGAGAGAGGAAAGAAGAAAGGAGGATCCATTGCACTAGTTGCTGAGT
Source organism: Apium graveolens (assembly GCF_009905375.1). Classification (NCBI taxonomy): domain Eukaryota; kingdom Viridiplantae; phylum Streptophyta; class Magnoliopsida; order Apiales; family Apiaceae; genus Apium; species Apium graveolens. The sequence goes on from NC_133651.1 coordinate 169,095,156, forward strand.
TAGAGAAAGAGAAAGAGATGAAGATGGTAGCTGTTGAATCAACTTCAAAGGTCTGTGAAAATAAGGGCAAGGGGCTGGTAGCAGAAAATGAAGATTCTTTGAGCCAAGATGACATGGAAGATATTGATGAACATCTAGCATTTCTTTCAGAAGATTTTCCAAGCTCAAGTTCAAGAAGAACTTTGGAGCAGCTAAGCCAAATGGAAACATGGTCGATAAATCAAAATTCAAATGTTTTAAATGTGGCTTGGCAGGGCACCTTTCCAGTGAATGTAGAAAGTCAGATTCCAGCAAGAAAAAGTTTGAGCCTGTGGATTATAAACAGAAATACTTTGAGTTGATCAAACAAAAGGAAAGGGCTTTCATTACATAAGAAAATGACGGGGCAGCAGATGGTCTGGATGAGGATGAGGATGTCAGCTATGTCAATCTAGCCCTAATGGCCAATTCTGATGAAACAGAGACAAGTTCTTCAAGTAATCAGGTAATCACCACTAACCTAGCACATTTATCTAAAGCTGAGTGTAATGATGCAATAAATGACATGTCTACAGAATTATATCATTTGCGTGTTACACTTAAGTCTCTTACTAAGGAAAATGCTAAAATCAAAGAAAATAATTTGTTTTTAAATGAGAGGAATAATGTGCTAGAGTCACAGTTCATTGAATTTAAAAAATTGAGAATTGAGTGTAAAATTGCTAAGGATGATTTAACTGAGTCCTTGAAGAAAGAAGATATCTTGAAGAAGTAGCTTGAACGAGAACATGAGGTGATTAAGGCATGGAAAACATCTAGAGATGTTCATGCACAAATCACCAAAGTTCAAGGTATTGAGTCCTTTTATGATGCAGCCTGGAAGAAGAATAAGGAGAAGCTGGAATCCAATTTGGTTGAAGGATAGCTAACATATGTAGACTCGACGGATGATGTGCGTCATCCGTCGGATAACAAAAAGGGTTATCCGTTGAGTGATATAAATCCTCATCCCTTGACTGAAAGCAAACCTGTGAGTAAAGCCAAACTTGTCAAGTTAAATGAGAAATATGGATCAGTTTCCAAGAATTTTGTTCCAGGAGAATCCAGTCAAGTGAAGAAGGAGAAAAAGGCTAATGTTGGTTATATGACTGTCAAGCAATTGAGTGATAGAATGGAAAAGATTGAGGTTAAAACAGAGGCTAAAAAGAAAAACAATAGAAATGGTAAAGTAGGAATTAACAAGCATAACAACTACACACCTGATATATATGCTCCTAGAAAAATCTGTGTCAAGTGTGGTAGTGTAAATCATTGGTCTGTTAATTGCAAAACTGTCATGCCTACTTCCATATATGTGCCACCTTATTTTCCCAACATAAATACCATGCCTTCTATGCCTATGAATGTTATGTCTACACAGAATATGAATGCACAGTTTGCTAATATGCCATTTGCACCTAATCCTTATTATGTTGCATTTAGTATGCCACAAATGCCATTTAGCATGCCTTGCTGGAATAACATGTTTACTAATAGCATGCCATTTCCTGTTAGTCAAAATATGCACGAAAATTCTGTTATAATGAATGGTTTCAAAGGTTCAACTTAAATGACTAAGGATGAATCTGATATCCCCAAGTCAAATGAGATAAAGCCTAAGAAACAGAAAAAGAAAGCTAACAAGGAAAGACCCAAGGAAACTTGGGTACCAAAATCAACTTGATTTGATTTTGATGTGTACAGGGAAACAGAAAGAATCTATAGTACTTGGATAGTGGTTGTTCAAGACACATGACTGGTGATTCTACCCTGCTCACAGAGTTTAATGAGAGAGCTGGCCCAAATATTACTTTTGGAGATGACATCAAGGGTTATACTATGGGATATGGCTAGATTTCAAAAGACAATGTCATCATTGAGGAGGTTGCCTTAGTGGATGGTCTCAAGAACAATTTGTTGAGTATCAGCCAGCTTTGTGATAAAGGCAACTCAGTAACCTTCAACTCAGAATCCTGTGTTGTGATAAACAAGAGAAGCAACAAAGTGGTTCTCACTGGTGTGAGAAAAGGAAATATGTACCTAGCTGACTTCAACTCATCAAATGTAGAATCTGTTACTTGTCTTCTCAGTAAAGCAAGTCAAGATGAAAGTTGGCTATGGCACAAGAAGCTATCCCATTAAACTTCAAGACCATGAATGAACTTGTAAAGAAAGAACTGGTTAGAGGCATTCCTCAAGTGGAGTTTTCTAAGGATGGATTGTGTGATGCCTTCCAAAAAGGAAAGCTGATCAAAGCATCATTCGGGAAGAAGCTTGATTCAACAATTGAAGAACCTTTGCAACTGCTAAATATGGATTTGTTTGGACTAGTCAATGTGTTGTCCATCTCAAGAAAAAGATTTGCCTAGTAATTGTAGATGATTTCTCAAAGTTCTCTTGGACATATTTCCTAAAGTCTAAAGATGAGGCTAGTGAAATCATCATCAATCACATAAGGCAAGTCAATAATCATCCTGATTTCAAAGTTAGAAGAATCAGGAGTGACAATGGAACTGAGTTCAAGAATTATGTCATGAGAGCATTTTGTGAAGAAAATGGGATTTTGCATGAGTTTTCAGCAGCAAAAACTCCACAACAAAATGGAGTAGTAGAAAGGAAGAACATATCACTTATTAAAACTGCAAGGACAATGCTTGAAGAGTCTAAGTTACCAACATATTTCTGGGCTGAAGCTTTAAATACTGCATGCTACACTCAGAATATTTCTCTGGTTAATCAAGCAAAATGCATGACTCCCTATTATTTCTTCAAGAACAAGAAGCCAAATCTAAATTTTCTTCATGTCTTTTGCTGCAAATGTTATATCTTGAGAAATCAAACTGATCAGAATGGGACGTTTGATGCTAAAGCAGATGAAGGAATTTTTGTTGGCTATGCTGTTGGTAAAGCATATAGAGTCTACAATCTAAGAACCAATATTGTTGTGGAATCAATACATGTTGTATTTGATGATAAAAAGATTGAAGGACTGCAAGATGGAGATTACCATGAGAGCCTCAAATTTGACAATGTGGAGATGGTTAGTGATGACAGTGATGATGAAAGTGATCAAGAAATGGTATCAAAGGATAATGTAGAAAAATCCACTACTAATGAAGCACAAAATTCAACATCTTTCAAGTTGCAAAATGCTTCATCCGTCGGGAGATAATCTGCTTTATCCGTCGGGAGACAACCAGCCTCATCCGTCGGTACTCAAAATTCACCATCCATCGGGTCATCAAAAGAAGCTGGAAGTCAGAATATATCACTTACAGAAAGCTCCCCTTTCTCAAATCAAAGATCTATTAACTCAGGGTGAGTTTCTAAAAATCAAAACTCAATCACACATCAAGACAACAATGAGGCCTCTTCATCTAGAGCTAAACTACCTCAACAAAGGAAATGGACAAAGGATCACCCCTTTGACCTCATCATTGGTGATGTATCTTCTAGAGTTCAAACAAGGAGAGCAGCTCAAGAAGAATGTCTATATAGCAGCTTTCTTTCCTAGGAAGAACCAAAGAAGGTAGAAGAAGCTTTATTGGATCCTGATTGGATTTTAGCTATGCAGGAGGAGCTAAACCAATTTGAGAGGAATAAGGTATGGAAGCTGGTGCCCAAGCCTAACGGAAAGAATCCAATAGACACCAAATGGGTATTCAGAAACAAGATGGATGAAAATGGCATAGTAGTTAGGAATAAAGCTAGATTGGTTGCTAAGGGCTATTGTCAACAAAAAGGAATAGATTTTGATGAAACATTTGCTCCTGTTGAAAGACTTGAAGCCATCAGAATCTTCTTAGCCTATGCAGCCAATGCCAATTTCAAAGTCTATCAAATGGATGTCAAAAGTGCCTTTTTGAATGAAGATTTGGAGGAGGAATTCTATGTCAGTCAGCCTCCTGGTTTTGAAGATCCAAATTTTCCAGAATATGTTTACTATCTTTTGAAAGCACTCTATGGACTGAAGCAAGCACCTAGAGCCTGATATGACACTTTGTCAAAGTTTCTTTTAGAGAATCACTTCACTAGAGGTATTGTAGACAAAACTCTTTTCTTTAGAAATGTTAATGGCTCTAGTATACTTGTTCAAATTTATGTAGATGACATTATTTTTGGCTCTACAGATGATAACCTTTGCAAAAAGTTTGCCAAATTGATGCAAAGTAAGTATGAAATGAGTATTATGGGGAACTAACTTACTTTCTTGGTCTACAAGTTAAGCAAGTTAGTGATGGAATATTCATTAGTCAAACTAAATACATTTATGATCTTTTAAAGAAGTTTGATCTAATGGATTGTACATCTGGAAAAACTCACATGGCCACTGCAACTAAGCTTGAATTAAACACTACTGAAAAGTCTGTGGATATTTCAAGTTATAGGGGCATGGTTGGTTCACTTCTGTACTTAACAACTAGTAGACCAGATATAATGTTTGCTACATATTTGTGTGCTAGATTTCAGGCTGATCCTAGAGAATCTAACTTAGTAGCTATTAAGAGAATTTTCAGATATCTCAAGGGAACACCAAAACTTGGCATTTGGTACCCTAGAGATTCTGGTTTTGATCTAACTGGTTATTCAGATGAAGATTATGCAGGTTGTTGAATTGATAGAAAAAGTACAACAGGAACCTGTCAATTTCTAGGAAACAAGCTTGTGTCCTTGTTCAGTAAAAAGCAAAATTCAGTTTCTACCTCTACAGCTGAAGCTGAATATATTGCTGCTGGAAGTTGCTGTGCACAGATTTTGTGGATGAAAAACCAATTGCTAGACTATGGTCTGCAAGTGGAAAGAATTCCCATTTTCTGTGATAACACAAGTGTAATGGCCATCACTGAAAATCCAGTGCAACATTCAAGAACAAAGCACATAGACATCAAGTACCACTGCATAAGGGAACATGTAATGAATGGTACTGTGGAACTACATTTTGTTCCAAGTGAAAAGCAGCTTGCAGATATATTTACCAAGCCACTGGATGAATCCACCTTTTCAAGGTTGGTAAGTGAGTTAAGTATGCTAAATTACTCTTAAATCTTTTCAGATAATTTGTAAGTTGAATTGCAGCCAGAAATTTAATTGGTTTTACAATCTTGGATGAAATTTTGGTTAAGTCAAAATTTACATCTCGACGGATGTTCAGTATCCATCGAGTTTGATCATCCGTCAGTATACATTTTATTAATAATATCAATTACTTTTCTGGAATATTTTATGACTCGACGGATAACTGATTTATTCTCATCCGTCGAATTGTCTGAATCTTAGTCGTTAATTCTCTGAACATTCTCCATCAAGTATACTTATAGTTTATAAATATAACATGACGGATAATTGAAGGAATTTTTATAGTTTATTTTTAAACGACTATTTTGGGCAATTCTTATTGGTTACTTTATTTTACTTTATTTTTTTTTACAGTTATTTTTGAGATAGTATAAAAGCTTAACTCATTTCTATTAATTTTCTTTTATCATTCTCAAATCATCTACTCTAAATTCTCTCTTTCTCAAAAGCAATTATCATCTCTATCTCTGCAATTTCCACTCTTTAACAATGGCACCAGTCGTCAAGATCATGTCACAAACTGGATTCATTTATGAGAAGAACAACTTCACGGCTCTAGTGAACAAGGGGATTCAACAGTCTGGTGATTACCACAAAATAATGGATTTTGTGAAGAATTGCAAACTCAACTATGCCATGCTAGAATCACCCACCATCTTCTATGAGGTTGTTGAAGAAATGTGGTCAACTACTGTGTACAACTCAACTGATAAGACCATCACACTCACTATTAAAGGTAAGGAATTCTATTTTAATAAGGACATAAGTTCATTGCTAGTTGCATCCTCTCAAAAGGATGTGACTATTGAACAAAGCTCTCAGCCAAGAGCACATGCCAAAAGGGTAAGGGACACAAGCTCACCCCAAACCTATACCAGAAAGAAGAAACCAAAAACCCTTGGGGATGCACAGGGTTTACACACTGTGCAAACTGGTGCTAAAGACACAGTCACTGCACCTTCTCAAAGTCAGCTTGATGTCGCTCCAATAAATGTGGAGTCACTGCCAAAATATTTAGTTATAGAAGCACCCCAAACACCAAATTCTCCCATAAACTCTCTGGATGTGGATATGATCAACACATCAATTCCCGATTCCCCTTCTTTAACTCTGTTGGGGAAACCAAAATCTAGTGCAAGTGAGCATCATCTTTTGGATGATTTGTTGGCTCACTTGCCAATTCTTTCAGGAACTGTTGAGACATATGTGCCAAAATTTTCATTAATCTGCACAGAGTCCACAATAGTTTCCACTCCTAACTCATTTATTCCTACTCTCTCGATGGATATTGTTCATCCGTCGAGTAGTGATTGTATCCCGACGGATAAGCTTAACAATAGTTATCCGTCGGATAGTCAAACTGCTAACCCGACGGATATCCCTTATTCACCGAGTGTCTCTGCACAGCTTCAAATTTCATCAATTATTTCAAGTGCAGAAGACTTAGTATTAGTACAATCACTCCTAGGATTGAGGGAAGAGAGTGTTATGAGTGAGAGTCTGGGTTGCTCCCAGGAAAAAGGAGAGGAAAATAGTGAAAATATGTAATCCAGTTCTTCAGGATTGGCAAAAGAGAGTGTGTGGAGTCCCACCTTAGATGGTGAAGGTGAGGGTGTGAGGGTGGGGAGCCAAGGTGAGACCTTGATGCAACAGAAGAGAGATTATGAGAGAAATGCATGTACAGGAGCTATAAGGGTGGATGCAATTGCAAGTGAGTTAATGAATGTCCAGGATGTAGACAGGGAGGGACTATCTCAGCAACCTCAAGCTGTTATAGATTCTACCTCCCTTGATGCTGAGACATTTACTCACCCTGTTCCAGCATATCAACTTCTAGCTGAACAGGGTAATGACAATGTAGAAAGGATGCTCAACTTGGTGCACACCACACAGTCAATGCTAAGAGCTAAGGATGCCATCACAGCTTTGCCCTCTACAGCTGGTAATGTTGATTATGAGACTGGTGGTTCAGAAGAATTATTTGGAGGTGAAGGTGGAGATAGTTAAGAAGAGCCATTGGACATAGGGGGAGAAGTAGGCTCTAGTTCAAGATCAGGCATACCATCTTGGGCATTTTCAAAGCACTATGATGAACACTACTTCAAGACAACCCTGATCCAACTTATCAATCAGACAAATTCTGCTCTTCAAACCACCACAAATGCAAACACCAAAAAGCTCCTTCAAGCACATCTTGCTTCTCTACAACTACAACAAATTCAAGGTTTTCAACATGCTCAAGATGTCAACACTATCAAAGGTGATATTGATGAGATAAAAAAGGCCATTTCTGACAAGATGGACTCTAAAGTTCCAGAAGCTACAATGCTTGACATTAAGAGACAACTCAGGAAAAATTTTGATCTTACCACAAAGATAGATGCGTTAGATACAAGAATGATAGAAATGGAATCATCTCTTACAGTAATTCATCTATACCAAGCTCAATAGACAGACTTGCTTCAGAAACTGGTGGCTGCACAAACCTCCTCTACTCAACTTGCTGATAACAGAAAGGGGGAGAAAGAGAATTTTAGGAGTGAGGGGGAGCAAAAAGTGCTCAACATTGAAGTTAGCAAAGTAATTGTGCCTTCAATTACTTATACCAAGCCACCAGCCAAAGATAGCATTGATCTGATAAATGAAGCAGCAACCAATTTAAGAGCAGCTGAAAATGAGCAGTTGAAGCTAATCAACTGGGAAAAGATTGATGAGGACATTCAGAAGAAGTTTGGGCTAGCAAAGAAGCCAGAAAAGTCAACCATTCATCACTCTCAAGTCAGGAAAATCTCTCTGAATGAAATGAGCATGAACTATCCGGAAAGAGGACAGCCATCCTGCATCAAATCTCCAAAGGCTGAAGTACTTTTAAAGCCAAGGGTGAACTATCCAAAATCATCTCTAAAGAACCCTTTGGATACGGTATATGATACACCAAAACCTCATGAGAAGAAACTATTATCAAAATCCATTTCCTTTTACAAGGATCCAGCAGATTCAGCTTTAAAAAAGAGAATTACTCTAGATGCTAAAAAGGCTAAACAAAAGAAAGAGCAAGCTTCTATCTTGGCCAAGCTACAAGCTGTGAAACCAACACAACAAATTCCTGCTCAACCATCTGAAATCACTGAATCTCAAGATCCAAAGAAGAAAGTTGAACCACAACAGAAGAAATCTCAAAGATACAAGGAATTGGCCAAAAGAACCAAAAGGAAATTGAACTTTATTGGTAAGGAATTGGAGGATCAGTTTCTCATGGAATCCACTCCAACTATAACTCAAGCACCAAAACCCTCAGTGGTATTTGAAGACATTAAGGTGGTGGATCCTTACAGGAACATTCATGGTGAACCTATTGTGCCTAAGGATGAACCAATAGACTGGGAGAGTCTACCAATTCCTGAATTCAATTTGCCAATCCTTAACAAGCCAAAGAGAACAAATTCAAGAGCAGTCAAGAAAGTGAAGCTGTCACCTCTCAAATCCAAATCTCTAGTCAAAGCTCAATCTAAAGTTAACAAGGGAGATTACTCGTACTTATGTGACATCAAGGAATTCTCTGACCAAAACCTCTATCTAGATGAACTGGAAGAAGTTAGAGGGATTGATGCCTATAGGAATTTACTTGAAAGGTGAGTTTTCAAGTACAAGGGAGGAAAGAAGATTCAATGGCCACTTCACAAGATCCTTCAAGAAAGCCAATTTGTGCTGATAAAAGTTTATTCATCTTTCAAGAAGAACTTTGGCTTCAATGTAACTGCAAGAAGAATGGTTCTAAAGAAGATTGAAAAACTGAGGAGTATTAGAGCTAAAGATGCACTCCGAAAGACTCTAACTATTCCTTACACAGGAAGTAGAGTGCATCTAAGGCCCTACTGGCTGATGGAGTTCATGGATGACAAAGGAGTTACAAGATTTTTCAGATTAGAAGACCAATTGAGCATCTCTAGCAATGAGACTCTTTTGGAGATGCAAGAAAAGCTAAATCTCTCAGAATCTGATGAACTGGAATTCCATAGACAGCTCCAAAATCAGATAGAAGAAAATAACAGAAAGCTTGGAAAGATATCCAGACCTTCAAGGAATTAGATTAATCTGCTCAGGCTAGTGGAGCACCTTGAAAATGACTGTGAGCTAATCTTTGTGCATTTTGTTATTTGAAGCACTTTACAGTTTTATCTACTTACTTTTAAAGTTGTATTTTTAGGGTATTTTGTTATCATCAAGTTTCTCTTAATTTATGGCGACAATTCCAGTAGACATAAATTGGGGGAGATTGTTGTGAATATGTTGTGAACTTGATGATATTATTAACAAAATGCCTTACTAGATTTTACTTAGTGAAAAATGTAGCACTCGACGGATAAGGAATATAGTCCCGACGAATGACTCAATATAGTCCCGACGGATTATGATAAATTATCCATCGAGTGAGTAGCTTGTGTAATAATGAGTCTGTAGCACATTTCTGCATACACCTTATTTAGTTTATGTAGTAGCACTCAAGTCATGTTGACTTTAATTAGATATGCATAACAGGTTGATTAATTGTACATAGATGATGTCTTGTAATTCTGCATAAATGAAATGAAGTCAAGTTTCAGATAGCTACCCGATGGATAAATAACAATGCCACTCGACGGATGATCAACAAGGCAACCTGACGGATGATCATGTACCCGACGGATAAATAATTCAAACATCAGTTGACAATGACAACACAGTCACATGCGTCGAGTGTATGCAAAAGGAATGTGGAAGCCTATTCAACTGGGTTTTAGAGAACAAAGAAGCATTTCCATTTCCATGCTATTATGAAGATATTCAAAGATGCTAGAACAGAATAATGAAGCAGCATATTATTAGACTTGATAGGTTTTTGTTTTATTATCTTGTCTTATTACTTTCTAATCTTGGTGATATATAAACCAAGAAGTAGCAAATAGAACTACAAGAACACTAAGCAAGAAAATTCTCAGAGAAATATTGTATGCTATATTCTTAGCATTTCCCTGTAAACTTAGTTGTTCATATTTGTAAGCAGCTGTGAGCTAATCTTGCTACATAGAGTTCTCTTGATATAATATATGTCTCTGGTGGATACATTCAAATCCACCAGAAAGTTTGTAAAGACTTGTGTTTTTAATTACTTGTGTTTTTATTTCACTAACTTCTCATTCCACACTTTGCAAATCAAACACTTATATATTATTAAGATAGAACCTTTTATAATTTGTTAAAAAGGTTCAAGAATTCCATTTAACCCCCCTTCTGTAATTCTTGTTGCATTGGTAGGGACTAACACATAGCAATCTTGCAATTAACAGACAAGTGATTAACACTACCACACTTAACACAGATTTTTCTTGGTGCATATTTATCAAGTATGTAGTTGTTAAGTTTGTTAATCCCTACCTTCCCATTTCTATTGTTTTTCTTTTTAGCTTCTGTTTTAACCTCAATCTTTTCCAGCCTGTCATTCAATTGCTTGACAGACATATGACCAACATTGACTTTCTTTTCTTTTGTAACTTGACTTGATTCTCCTGGAACAAAGTTTTTAGAGGCTAATCCATATTTCTCATTTAATTTAACTAACTTAGCTTTGCCAATTGGTTTACTCACAGCCAACATATGTGGCTCCTTGTCTCTCGACGGATAATCCTTTTGATTATCCGATGGATGATTTTCATCATCCGTTGAGTCCACATTTGTAAAGAGTCCTTCAACCAGATTAGAGTCAAGCTTCTCTTTGCTCTTTTTCCAGGCTACATCAGAAAAGGATTCTATACCTTGAACTTTAGTAATTTGAGCATGAACATCTCTGGATGATTTCCATGTTTTAATTACTTCATGTTCTCGTTCAAGTTGCTTTCTTAAAATCTCCTCTTTCTTCAAGGACTCGGTTAATTCATCCTTAGGAATTTTACACTAAATTCTCAATTTTTCAAATTCAATAAATTGAGACTCTAGCACATTATTCCTCTCACTTAAAAACAAATTGTTTTCTTTAATTTTAGCATTTTTCTTAGTGAGAGACTTAAGTGTAACACGCAGGTGATATAATTTTGTAGACATGTCATTAATTGCATCATTACACTCAGCTTTAGATAAATGTGCTAAGTTAGTGGTGCTTACCTGATTGCTTGAAGAACTGGTCTGTGCTTTATCTGATTTGGCCATTAGGGCTAGATTGACATAGCTTGTTTCTTCATCTTCATCCAAACCATAGCCCAGTCATTTTTTTGTGTAATGAAAGCCCTTCCCTTTTGCTTGAGTAACTCAAAGTATTTCTGCTTATAATCAACAGGCTCAAACTTCTTTTTGCTGGAATCAGACTTTCTACACTCACTAGCAAAATGACCTGTCAAGCCACATTTGAAGCACTTGAATTTTGACTTATCAAGCATGTATCTATTTGGCTTGGCTGCTCCAAAATTCTTCTTGAATTTGAGCTTGGAAAATCTCCTGGATAAAAATGCTAGATGCTCATCAATATCATACATGCCATCTTGGCTCAACTGATGTTCATTTTCAGCTACCATCCCTTTACCCTTGCTTTCACAGACCTTTAAAGTAGATTCAACAACTTCTACCTTCACCTCTTGCTCTATTTCAAGCTCATAGGTTTTCAAGATGCCATATAGTCTCTCCAAGGTGAACTCCTTGTAATCTTGTGAGTTTCTCAATGAGACTGTCATTGGCTTCCACTCCTTTGGGAGAGATCTAAGGAACTTGAGGTTAGAGTCTTTTGTCTGATAGACTCTTCCATGCAGTTTTAGAGCATTCAGTAGTTTCTGAATACTACTAAAAATATCAGTAAGTGACTCACTTTCTTCACAGTGAAAGTGCTCACATTACTGAATCAAGAGTTACATCTTATTTTCCCTTACTTGCTCAGTACCATCATAAATAATTTGTATTGTGTCACAAACCTCTTTGGCTGTTTTACAGTTAATGATGTTATCAAACATATCACCATCAACACCATCGAACAGTATGTTCATGGCCTTCTTATCTTTCCTGACTTGTTCAATGTCTGGATCAGACCATATATGCCTAGGTTTTGGAACTGATGGTCCATTCCCTGTAGCAGCTCTCATCGGGACATGAGGACCTCTTTCAATGCAATCCACATAAGCTTCGTCTTGAGAAAGAAGATGTAGGTGCATCTTCACCTTCCAATGGTGATAGTTGTCTTTGTTCAGAAATGGAATTTTAACTCCAACATCCTTTTTGTTCATCTTATTGATTGTTGTGATCTTTACACTCTTTGTACTTCAAGAGGTTGCTCTGATACTAATTGTTATTCCCTAAAAATATAACAAGAATTATAGAAGGGGGGTTGAATGTAATTCTGGCTACTTTTTGAGATTTTAAAATTGTTCTAACTTAATATATATAACAATTTTTAATTTACAATAGTGCAAAATGAAAGAATAATAGAAATCAAAACATTAAGTAATAAAACACAAGCTTTAAACCTTTCTGGTGGATTTGAAAGTATCCACCAGAGATATATGTATACAAGATTGAGAACTCTGTGAAGCTTTGAATAGCTCACAGCTGCTTTACAAGTTGAACAAACAAAACTACAGGGAAATTTTTACCGAATACAGCTTGATATGTTTCTCTAAAAAATAAGCTTGCTTAGTTGATTGTTCTACTGGCTACTCTTGGTTTATATATCACAAAGTTACATGATAGTAAGAAAATATAATAAAACAAAATGTATCTAGTCTAACTTCATGCTGTTTCACTACTCTATTCCAACATCTTTGAGAATCTTCACATTTGCATGAAAATGATAATGCTTTTTTGTTCTCAAAATCCTTCTTAATAGGCTGCCACATTCATTTTGCAAACACCCGATGCATGTGACTGTGTTGTCACTATCAAAAACTATTTTGAATATGACCATCCATCGGGAATATATTGATCATCCGTCGGGAGCCTTGTAGATCATCCGTCGGGAGTCTATCTGTCACTTGAATCTATTTCACTTATACAGAATTACAAGACATCTCATAGTTACAATTAGTCAACCTATTATGCATATCAATATAGTAGTCAACATGACTTAGAGAACCCTACACAATCTACTAGAATAAAACATGTTGTTTGCAGAAATGTGCTACAGTACTTATTTGTTACATAAGCTACACTCTCGATGGATGTCAAATTGTCATCCGTCGGGACTATAAAGTTCATCCATCGGGACTATATTAGATCATCCGTCGAGAGCTACAAAATTCACCAAGTCAAATCTACTAAGATGTTTTGTTTAACTTATCATCAAGTTCACAACATATTTCTAACACTTAGGTTACATCTATTACAAAACCAATTTATCACAAACAATCCTGACATAACTAACTTAATACAATAACTCAATAGATTGATAAGTGGCATTTTATACCACTTAAAGCATCTCATAACGGCTTAAATTAGTGTCTTAAACTCGAGTATTTGGTGTATTTAACGTGTTTTCGAGTGTTTTTGCATTTCAGGGTATAACTTGCTTAGATAGGAAGATGTCATCAAAATAAGTTCTCTTGTTAATGAATATGTCGGTATGTGAACAATTATCAGTGACCGCAGCAGCCTGTGCCAGCTACCTATCATCCTAATAAAACAAATCATCCCAATTTCAGCTGGAGCAATAATCAGAATGTTGTTCAGCAACCATATCAGCAAGCTACAAGTAAACAGTTTAATCCACCTGGATTCCAGCAACCTCAGCAATACGCTCAAAGGAAATCATATCCTCAACAAGGAGGTGCTGCTCCACCTTCTAGTGCTGATTTTGAAGAGTTAAAGCTGTTGTGCAAAAGTCAGGATGTTTCTATCAAGACCTTGGAAAATCAAATTAGACAAATAGCCAATGCCTTGCTCAATCGTCAACCAGGCACACTTCACAGCGATACTAAAGTGCCAGGCAGGAAGGAAGCTAATGAGCAAGTCAAAGTTGTCACCTTAAGGTCTAGAAAAGTTGATGATGCTGAAAAAGCATAAGATGGAGAAGCTGAAGTTGTAGATGAAGAAGAAAAGCAAAATGAGAAAGCGGGGGAACCAAGGAAGACTACTGTTGAACACACTCTGCCTAGGGGTAATATAGAGGAGAAACAACTCTATCCTCCACCACCTTCTCCTAAGAGTTTTCAAAAACAAAAGCTGGATAAGCAATTCGGTAAGTTTCTGGAGGTGTTCAAGAAATGTCACATCAACATACCTTTCGCGGAAGCTCTGGAGCAAATGCCTAGTTATGAAAAATTTATGAAAGGTATTCTTTCAAGGAAGGTGAAACTGGATGATCTTGATACCGTTGCTCTGACGGAAGAGTGCAGTGTCGTGTTACAACAAAAGTTACCTCCAAAGCTTAAGGATCCTGGTAGCTTCACCATTCCTTGCACCATTGGCAAATTGTCATTCGACAAGTGCCTTTGCGATTTGGGAGCAAGCATCAATCTGATGCCGTTATCTATCTTCAAAAAGCTGAATTTGCCTGATCTGAAGCCCACCTACATGTCTCTACAATTGGCTGATCGTTCTATTACATACCCATGAGGCATCGTGGAGAACGTGCTAGTTAAGGTGGACAAGCTCATCTTTCCTGCAAACTTTGTCATTCTGGATTTCGAGGAAGATAAGAAGATTCCCATAATCTTGGGAAGACCTTTCTTAGCTACAGGCCATACATTGATAGATGTGCAAAAGGGTGAACTTACTATGAGGGTGCAAGATCAGGATGTGACATTCAATGTGTTCAATGCAATGAAATTCCCTACGGAAGATGAGGAGTGCTTCAAGGTGGATTTGGTCGATTCTGCAGTTATTTCAGAACTTGATCATGTGCTAAGGTTTGATGCCTTAGAAAAAGCCTTATTGGGGGAATTTGACAGTGATGATGAGGAAGGCAATGAGTAGTTACAATATCTAAATTCTTCTCCTTGGGAATGAAAGCTAGACTTGCCATTTGAAACTCTTGCTAATACTGATCTCAAGAATGCTAAGGGAAAGCTCAAACCATCTATTGAGGAAGCACCTACATTGGAGCTTAAACCATTGCCTAAACACTTGAGGTATGCTTTTTTAGGTGATGCATCTACTTTACCTGTTATTATTGCATACAAGCTCTTAAAGATTTTGAGAGAATTCAAATCGGCCATCGGATGGACTATAGTAGATATAAAAGGGATCAGCCCTTCGTACTACATGCATAAAATTCTGCTAGAAGAAGGTAGCAAGCCGACTGTTGAGCAACAACGAAGGCTTAATCCTATTATGAAAGAAGTGGTGAAGAAAGAAATTCTAAAGTGGCTAGATGCAGGAATTATATATCCTATTTCTGACAGTTATTGGGTGAGCCCCGTGCAATGTGTACCTAAGAAAGGAGGTATTACTGTGGTAGTAAATGAGAAGAACGAGCTCATCCCCACTCGAACAGTCAGAGGCTGGAGGGTATGCATGGATTACAGAAAGTTGGATAAACCCACAAGAAAGGATCACTCCCCTCTTTCATTTATTGATCAGATGCTTGATTGGTTGGTTGGTCATGAGTATTATTGTCTTCTGGATGGCTATTCGGGCTACAACAGATTTGTATTGCACCA
The DNA here is from genome assembly GCF_009905375.1 of Apium graveolens. NCBI lineage: Eukaryota > Viridiplantae > Streptophyta > Magnoliopsida > Apiales > Apiaceae > Apium > Apium graveolens. Next base: position 169,110,863 of record NC_133651.1, read on the forward strand.
GAAGATCAAGAGAAGACTACTTTCACTTGTCCATTTGACAGGTTTGCTTTCCGTAGAGTTTCTTTTGGCTTATGTGGTGCACCTTCCACTTTTCAGAGATGCATGATGGCTATATTCTCTGATATGATTGGAAATAATGTCGAAGTGTTTATGGACGACTTCTCCGTCTTTGGACATTCATATGATGAATGTTTGAATAACCTTCGTTTGGTGCTCAAAAGGTGTGTGAAAACCAATCTAGTACTCAATTGGGAAAAATGTCACTTTATGGTGCAACAAGTCATCATTCTTGGGCATAAGGTCTCTAGTAAGGGTCTTGAGGTGGATAAAGCCAAGGTGGGAGTCATTGAAAATCTTCCGCCACCTATTTCTGTGAAAGGAATCTGTAGTTTTCTTGATCATGCGGGTTTTTATCGGTGTTTCATCAAGGACTTCTATAAGATTTTTAAGCCATTGTGGAACTTGCTCGAGAAAGATGTGCCGTTCAAATTTGATGATGAATTCTTGGAAGCATTCGAGACTCTCAAGAAAAGTTTGATCTCTGCACCAGTTATTACGACACCTGATTGGAGAGGACCTTTTGAGATGATATATGATGCAAGTGATTATGCAGTAGGAGCAGTTCCGGGGCAGCGAAAGTCTAATATCTTTCATGTGGTCTACTATGCTAGTAAGACAGTAAATGGAGCTCAACTGAACTACACCACTACTGAGAAGAAGCTCTTGGCTATAGTTTTTGGTTTTGAGAAATTTCGATCTTATCTACTTGGGACAAAGGTGATAGTATTCACTGATCACGCTTTTATCCGCTATTTGGTCTCAAAGAAGGATTTGAAGCCTACACTTATTCGTTGGGTGCTCTTGCTACAAGAATTTGAGTTAGAGATCAAGGATCGAAAAGGTACTAAAAATCAAGTAGCTGACCATCTCTCTAGATTGGAGAATCATGATTCTACTTCACATGATAAGACATTAATCAACGAATCTTTTCCGGATGAGCAGTTGTTCGCAATTCAAGAGGAAGAGCCATGGTTTGCAGACATTTTGAACTATCTTGTTAGCAATATAATGCCTCCTAATATGAATACGGCTCAAAAGAAGAAGTTTCTGCATGAGGTGAAGTTGTACATGTGGGATGAACCATATTTGTTTAGACAAGGAGCTGAACAGATCATCAGTAGATGTATCCCATTCTTTGAGACGGAGGGGATATTACGAGACTGTCATTCCACAGTTAATGGTGGACATTATGGTGGTGAAAAGATAGAAGCTCGTATTCTTCAAGCAGGTTTTTTCTGGCCTACGTCGTTTAAGGATGCACGTTAGTTCATTTTAAGGTGTGATCGTTGCCAATGAGTTGGGAATCTTACCAGAAAGGATGAGATGCCTTTAAATGTGATGCTTGAAGTTGAGGTCTTCGATGTTTGGGGAATCAATTTTATGGGACCATTTATCTCATCCTGCAATAATCAGTACATCCTGCTGGTAGTCGATTATGTCTCGAAATGGGTAGAAGTCAAGGCTCTGCCGACTAATGATGCAAAGGTAGTGTTATGTTTTCTTCATAAGCAGATATTCACAAGGTTTGGAACACCATGAGTTATCATAAGTGATGAAGGGTCGTATTTCTGCAATCGTAAGTTCACTTCTATGATGCAACGCTACAATGTGAATCATCGCATCGCTACTGCCTATCATACGCAAAGTAATGGTCAAGCTGAAGTGTCTAATAGAGAGATCAAGTGCATTCTAGAGAAAGTCATTTGTCCATCAAGGAAAGATTGGTCATTGAAGCTCGATGAAGTTGTTTGGGCTTATAGAACAGCATACAAGACTCCACTTGGGATGTCCCCATTTCAACTTTTCTATGGTAAGGGATGTCATTTACCTGCGGAGCTTGAGCATAAGGCTTATTGGGCATTGAAGAAGTTAAACCTTGATCTAGATGCAGCTGGGAAGAAGCGAATGCTTCAGTTAAATGAACTTGATGAATTTCGACTTCAAGCGTACGAAAACAACAAAATGTACAAGGAAAAAGTAAAAAGTGGCATGACAGGAAGCTATCTCCTAAGTCATTTGTGCCGGGGAAACAAGTTCTTCTATTCAACTCTCATCTCCGACTTTTTCCTGGAAAGTTGAAATCAAGGTGGTCTGGACCATTTATCGTCAAAACTGTCTTTCCACATGGAGCGGTGGAGATTTTTGAGAACGATCTGGGCCAAGCATTCAAAGTAAATGGTCAGAGATTGAAGCATTATTATGGGGATACGACAAACCGGGAAGTGGTTAGTGCCGTTTTATTGTCAGCTTGATCGCATTACTCTACATCAAGCTAATGACGTAAAAGAAGCGCTTCTTGGGAGGCAACCCAAGATATGAGACCATAGGAACCCTTAGAAATTAGTACTTTATCCAAAAAAACCCAAAAAAATCAGAAAAACGTTGCAGATTTTTTTTTTCTAGAGACCTAGCAGGAGGCCGCGTGCTAGCAGGCGCCCGCCTGCTGGTACCAGGCGACCGCCTGCGGACCTCAACTTTGAAAAATCGGGTTTCAGCTTTTAAAAAAAATAGAAAAACAACAAACACACAAAACCACAGACCACAATCCCCATTACCCAAGATTTTCTTCCTACAAATCAGCCACAATCCCACTCCTAATCAATTTCTAAACCTAAGTCTACCCTATATATACATACAACCTCATATTACACATCTCATATACTTTCAACTCTCAAACTCTCTTCTACACACCAAACACAAACTCTTAAGCCCTTATTTTCAGTTTTCATGGAACCAAAGATATCGAGAACTATGGGTAGCAGCAGCACCAATCCGACTGCTACTGATTCGTCGAGGAGCACTGCTGCGAGGCCCCGATTGTTGAACATGTCTGATGAAGAAGAGTATGCTAAGCTGTTAACGAAGTCGATTATGAAGGAGAGGGGGTTCTTTCCATCGGGGAGGGATGGTGAGTTGTTATCGATGATTGCAGAGAAGGGATGGATTACTTTCTGCGAGTCACCTAAGGCTGTACCGATGAGTGTTATTCGTGAGTTCTATGCGAACGCCAAGGCCGACAAGAGTGGATTTTCTGTTGTTCGTGGGCTTACTGTTGAATATCAGCCCGAGGCGATTCGCCTGGTAATTGGGCAGCGACAAAGGAAACCCCGGGAGGAGAATTGAAATAAAAAAGGCCCCTGAGGATTTTGACTCTGATTTGATTATTACTACTCTCTGTCAGCCGGGCACGGTGTGGAAGTTTAAGAGGGGGTCTAACGATTATCGTTCTTTCCCTGCTGTCGCCATGAACAGGTATGCTCGTGCTTCGAATGCATTTATTTGTGCTAATATTCTTCCTTCTTCGCATGCACATGAGGTTACAGTTGAGAGAACCAGGTTATTATGGGGGAATCTGAATGAGCAGTATTATGTGGACCTTGGTGAGTTCATCTACCAAGGAATTTTTAAGTTTTTGAGGGGAAGTCGCAATACAATATCCCGTATGCCTCTATTATCACAAAGATGTGCAAGGCAGTTGGAGTCCATTGGCCTTCTTATGAGCAATTGCAGATGTCGGCCGCTCTTATTGATTCATCGACACTAAATGCGATGCAGGAGTGGTCAGGTAGAGAGCCCGAGTCACATGGTTTGGGATATCACCTCCCAGGAGGACGTCCAGCAGTTGGGGCTACCATGGCTAGGTCTAGCCAGGCTCAGGGAGAGGCAGGTTCTTCGAGAGCTCAGGGAGGAGATGGTTCGGGATTGGATGATGTCTAGTACATGAGGCTTTCCAGGAGGATGGATGCGATGTATGAGTCGCATAGTAGGTTTGCGCAGGAGCTCACCCTAGCACTTGGGACTACATTCAGAGGCCTTGGAGCTGACATCCAGTGGCCCATTTTTTGTGTGGATTCTGCTTATCCACCTCCTGACACTCCACCCTCTGAGGGTGATGGTGATGATGATTCTTCTGAGTAGGTATACCCTGTGTTCCTTTCTATTACCTTCACTGGGGACAGTGAAGATTTTAAGTTTGGGGGTGGTAGTTAAGGAACATATTTGTGTGTGTCATATAGTTGCAATTTCATGTTAGTTTAGGTCATATAGTTGCATATTTTGCCATATAGTTTTTCTTATATAGTTTTATTTTATTTTATATTATAGCTTTATTTATCATGTCATATAGCTCATGCATATACCATGATCCCTTTTGTGTTACTTTATTGATTGATATGTGATATTGATGCGAGTGTAGTGATAACGTTAGAGTAATGTTGAATTTTGTTAGGTTGGCATGCATGCTAGAAACACTTGTAATTTCACTAAGTCTTAGAGTATGCTTAGGGACTAGATAGTTGTCATAATTTGATGGTTTTCGAGGTTAATCTATTGCTTATGCTTAGAATGTATGAAGGGCTCTTAATGATAAAAGGCATGAAAAGATAAAATTGGAGTAAAAATTGGAATTCATTTCTAGTGTGGCTAGACGTCAAATGGCTAGTAGCCGGCTCGTATTGTGTGCGAGTAGTCTAGGGTTGAGCAAGATGGAGCGAAACGCACTTGCTCAGAAATTGAAAAAAAATAGAAGAAAAAAAATAGAAAAAAAATATGGTTTAATGCATAATTGGTCACGAGTGAGCTCTTTGGTATTCGAGTTATTAAGTTCTTAGGGGACTTTGTGCCTAGTGACCTAAGGCTTTTATAGTCTGGGATCCGCTAACCTAACGCTCGCTAAATGGATGCCATTGCATAAGTCTTTTGTGGACCTCACTCATTGCACGATCAAATAAGCATTTATTTATTGTGTTAAATAAAAGCATGATTTCATAATAAACTCCAATGATCTTGAAGTGTTATAAGTCATTTTGTGTCTAGAATATATTCTTCGTATAATCTTGTGATTGCTTTGAGGATAATTAAGTTATGATGATTGGTCTAGTTTCGAAGCATATTTGTTAAGTATTCGCACACACCACATTTGTAGTTGTATGTTAGCTTGCGTGATTTGATTGATCTCTAGTCGCCTAATTGCATTTGTTGATATGTTGTGTTGGTTGGTTTAGTCATCGCGATGGGGATCACTGCATTTCATATAGTTTGCATTCATGCATGTTTTTATTCTGAGTTTGAGTCTGTGCTGCTTGAGGATAAGCATCGATTTAAGTTTGGGGGTGTGATAAGTGGCATTTTATACCACTTAGAGCATCTCATAACGGCTTGAATTGGTGTCTTAAACTCAAGTATTTGGTGTATTTAACGCATTTTCGAGTGTTTTTGCATTTCAGGGTATAACTTGCTTAGATAGGAAGATGTCATTAAAATAAGTTAAGGGAAGTACTTGGGATCAGTTGCGGGGAGTTGTGCGAAGAATTCAACAAAAACAGAAGCAGAAATTGGAATTTTCCAGTAAGCTTGCAGGCGCCCGCCTGGAAGGAGCAGGCGACCGCCTGGTAGCAGGCGCCCGCCTGGAAAGAGGAGGCGGCCGCCTGGGTTCGTAAATTTAGAATCGAATTTTTATAATTCAAGTTTTATTGGGCTTCTGTGACTGCTGTTTCTTGTGGACTCCTGTATAAGTAATCTTGGGAGATGTTTTGAAGAAAAAGTAACAAGGAGAGAAGATTAAGAAGACCGTCTTAGCACGCAATAACAAAGAAGAGGAAGCATATATTTATCTTGTGATTCTTTTAATTCATTGTAACAGTGGATGCTAGTTATCTTTAATCTTTGAACCTTAATACTCTTGTGACGTACTCTGTTTTTATTAAGTATTTTTATTAGTTTATATCGTTGTGTTATTATCATGTTTTCATATGAACCCATGGTGAAGATGAGTTCTATCATGGGCTAATCGTGATCATGGAATCATAGCAAATTTATTATGGATTTCTTTAGTTAACTGTTTAATACCTTGGTGTGTGGTGATTGTATGATATCTAGCATATGTTGTGCTTATTCGTCTTATGTGCGTCGCGAACATATAAGATAGCGTGTTAATCTCTTATGAAGCGATAGTGAATCTTGAGATTTAGAACTTGCCATGTAAGCATAGGTTCATGTATTGTATGCATGATTAGTGGGTAACTCTAACCGTTTTACTTTCCCTGTGTAATCATAATGAATAACATGCGCTTAAATCGTTATGTTATCAAATTCTGTAGACATTTAGGGTTTCAACATAATTGATGCCTATTCAAAATCTATCTTAATTGTGGATGCTTGGTAGAATGGTATTCGTACACCGAAAGTTGGCGTTTATCAGTTTCGTGTTGTTTGATTAATATCATCACCATTATATGCTAAGGGTAATAACAATAACTATTGAATGAAGTAGTAATGAAGTTATTATCTCATGTGTGTTAATATTGATAATTTAAGTGTTTAATTCTTGTAGTTAATATTAGGTAATCAACCTAAATTGTTATTGTCTTGACATTGAAGAGTAATCATACATTGGTGAGTAAGTGTTAATTAAATATAATTAATCAGAGTCTCTGTGGGAACGAACTAGAAATCATTCTATACTACTTGCGAATGCGTATACTTGCGTGATTTATTTAGTGCATTTTTTCGCCCTAACATAGACCATATCTGGTCTGACACACACAAATATCTCAGAGGATCCTGGAACGGAAAGAACTTGAACTCTGCTCTAACTACACGGAGAGATCTCCTATACATTTCCAATACATATATACAAAACATTCTGCAAGGGTGAGCAATCAATTGCTCAGCATTACCACTAGATTAATAACAAGTAAGGCATTCTATGATAAAACAGGGAACAAACATCATAACTCGTTTACAAAAGCTAGATAAACATTCATAAACTGGATATTCAAAACTAACATGCTCTGTAAAAATCATAACATCAATCGTGTGCTGCATATAAATACCAGAGTTCAATTTTAGCATGTTATCTCACTTTTAAATTATCTGATCCGTACGAGTTGATTTGTTAAACAGTTTCAAAATTTAATCAATCAAATCTATTAGACGTTCAACAGGTGAATATAGCTGATCAGTCTATCCTCACCGGACAGCGACAAACGGCCGTCCAGAATAAAGAATGTGTTCCGGAACTGGGAAGACTAGCTACGTCTTTCCCTCACGCTGGAATAATCGGTTAAACTAGAACGCCCAACCGAATTAGCCTCTTACGCCTACTCATCTCCACTAGATTAACTGAATTCCCTTTTTACCTCTTTCTGAATTCCACGACATAGGTGGGTCAAAACATTCCACGACATAGGTGGATCAAAACATTCCACGACATAGGTGGATCAAAACATTCCCTTATCCAGTTTTCAAAACACTTTTACCTATCTCATTTTTAAAATCGTTCGGTCACAACACACTATTCAAAACTTCCTTTTATTTTAATCATATTTTAGAGATAGGTGCTTTTAGAAGTTACTTTTCCCCAAAACATATTTTTAAACAACATTTCCAAATACAGGGGATACATAACTTAAAACGTTTTGTTCCATTACGAGAATAAAACAACAGCTATTCATATATACTGAACCATAAAAGTATGGTCAGGGGTACTTTTCTTGCAGAGCTTTACAACTATTACTGATTGACCTTGGACCGACTTGGACGCTTGGGCTTTATTGCCTTACTATTAGACTACCCTGGATCCTACCTCAACACTCAGGTCATTCGATGGAAACTTTATCAAGCTTGTCGACTGATCACCAGGTTATCCTTAGTCCAACGCCAACTTTCGGTTTTCCGACTAGAACCTACGGGAGTCGAAATACTCTATGTTAGACGACTAGGTACGCTTGACAAATCCTCGCTACCAATTTCACCCAAACAATATCATAATACGACTCGTAAGTGTACTTATTATTGAAATACACGTAACAATCAGGGGTAACGTACTCAAAACTTGGCTTGATAATCATTTTCGGGAAACACATATACTCGCTACTTTAGAAAACAAGGTTGTCAGTTATATTTTACAAAATAATTTATTACAAGACGCAGTTACGCTTCGTAAAATAGGGTTGTTAACTATTTATCATGATATGCAAGTAGGTTTGTACAATATTTATTTATAATTATATAGCTATATACATTCGATTGATATTCCCGATATTTTACATGATACGTTCCCGAATTTTTGGAATTTATGTCCCGAAAATCGGGCAGCGTCTCCTTTGTTTATCGGACTACCGTCAAAACATAATCGACGTCTCACAATCCAACAATCACAATCAATCAATCACAATCCGACTACGGAAATTCGCACTTCCAATTTTTAACATTAACAATTATACCTGACTATTTATGTTTTTAAAATAATTATACGAATTAAATATTAAATATTATTTTATAATTATAGGACTCAAAATAATCATCACGGTCCACCGTCAACTCATCGAAAGTCATTGTTGACGGCGACAAAATTTGTCGGTTCCCGAATAATTCGGGTTTCCAAAATCGAATTTTACCGAAAAATAAAATTTACTTTCGCAATATCAATTAATTTCATTAGAAAACTGCAACAAAAATTAGAAATTACGGAACCATCACCACATGCACACACGCGCGGGTGTGGACGGAAAGAATAGGAAATCGGCCGGAAATAAATAGAAGATATAAAGAACAGGCGCAACAGACACACAAACTTACACCCAAACAACATGCATGCACATATACATACATATATGTATATGCATATATCGGAACTACCAAGGACAATATCCGGAAATTACCGCAAAACAGGTACTGCAATGAATCACAAACAACACGTGAGGGAAAGGTGATTAAAAAGGAAACAGAAAGAACAGAGAATCCATGAAATAAAAGGGGAAGATTAAGGAAGTATGAGAGCATAGGGGAGGAGAGATCGAGAGGTAACATGGAAGGGGGTGGGGTTTTTTTTATTTTATATATTTTTTTCTTTCCAGCCAAACTCTGTGCAACACGTGTCTAACTAATTGTGAAAATTCGACACGTATCAACTGGATTAATACGAACATCCGTGCAAGCCGATTTTATCCCGAACATTGCGACTGAAACGAATAACTCGCGGGTGAAAATTTACCCGAAAATTACCAAAATAGTTTTAAAATATCATAAATAATTCAAAGTTATTAAACTAAATTTTTCATAATTTTCAACTCATTTTTGAATTGCACTTTATACCCGCAATTTACGATTAAACCAATCAACGCGCGGGTGAAATTAACCCAGAAATTTCAAGAATAATTTTAAAATTCTCAGAATATTATAAACTTCATAAAATACGAGTTTCGTAATTTTTGAAGAATTCTGGAATTAATAGTGGATTTACACTTTAATACAATCAGAAAATCATTTAGGGCTAAAAAATTGATGAAATATTGATTTCTAAATTTTATAAATTCCCAAAAATAATTATTGAAATTATAAAACCATATAAATAATTTTAGAGACAATTTAAACATTTATGAAAATAAATCTCAATAAATCACTTTTAATAGTGAAAACAAAACATTACAGCTCAGTAATTAATTATACGAATAATTCTCGAATACCACTAGACCACATATAATTAATAATAAAGCAACACATAGCTAACAGAATCGATATACATATTTTATTTATTTAATTATTCCACAATTATATCTTAAAATAATACAAAAATATACGAGTCGTTATAAATCCTCCTGGTTTTCAGCGATAATTTGCACCAAGACAACAACTCCAACTTCAACAACAAACTCATGGAGGTGCAGGTCAATCTTCGAATGAAAAATCTGAATTTGAGGAGTTGAGGCTTAAGTGCAAAAACCAGGCTCTTATATTCCAAAGCCAGGTTGTTTCTATCAAGACTCTAGAGAATCAAATAGGGCAAATTGCTAATGTCTTATTGAATTGACTACCAAGAACGCTTCCTAGTGATACAGAACCCAATCCAGGCAAGAGGGAAGTTACAGCATAGGTGAAAGCCATCACCTTGAGGTCTGGAAAGGTCGCAAGCCCCCAATTTCAGCAAGACGAAGAGTCTGAAAATTCTATCCAGAATGCAGGGGCGTCTACACCCTTGCCAATTCCATAAAATGAGATTGCAGTTAAAAAAGTTATGCAGAAGGATGCCGAGGTGGAACCGAAGAAGAGAGTTGTTGCAAATAATTCTCCCGAGGGTAATACAGGGGATAAACAAGTCTATCCACCTCCGCCATATCCTAAAAGACTTCAGAAGTAAAAGTTCGACAAGCAATTTGCTGAGTTCTTAGAAGTTTTCAAGAAATTTACATCAAGATACATTTCACTGAAGCTCTTGAATAGATGCCTAACTATGGGAAGTTTATTAAAAGAATTCTCTATCGGAAAGTGAAGCTCGATGACTTAGAGACCGTTGCTCTTAGGTGGAATACAGTGTTGTTCTGCAATAGAAGTTGCCTCCGAAGCTTAAATATCTTGGAAGCTTCACTATTCCTTGCACCATCGAAAATTTGTCTTTCGATAAATGCTTGTGTGATTTCGGAGCTAGCATCAATCTGATGCCCTTGTCTATCATCAAGAAGCTTGGTCTACCTGATCCGAAATTGAAATACATGTCATTGCAACTAGCTGATCGTTCCATCGCTTATCCATGAGGTATAGTGGAGGATGTCTTGGTTAAGGTGGATAAACTCATCTTCCCTGCTAATTTTGTAATTATGGACTTTGAGGAAGATGAGAAGATTCCCATCATCTTGGGAAGACCATTCTTGGCTACAGGCTATACTATGATCGATGTGCAAATAGGATAGCTTACGATGAAGGTTCAAGATTAGAAGGTCACTTTTAATTTGTTCAAGGAAATAAAGTTACCCACAGATAAAGAGTGGTGCTTTAAAGTAGAGCGGGTCGACTCTGTCGTGAATTCAGAGCTTGAGCAATTGCCAAAGACAAATACCTTAGAGAGAGCTTTAATAGGGGAATCATTTATTGAAGATGAAGAAGGAGCTAAGCAACTGCGGGTTTTGAATGCACCTCCGTGGAAGAGGAAGTTGGATATGCCATTCGATTCTCTTGGGTTAGCAGAGTTGAAAATTTCTCAGGAGCGTCTCGAGCCATCTATTGAAGAAGCTCCCACATTTGATCTCAACCCACTGCCAGATCATTTGTGTTATGCATTTTTAGGTGCAACCCATGACAAGGGGCTGGAATATATCTATGATAATCTAAAGGGTCACTAGCCGGTTCCTTCCGTGCTTTCAGAGGGTCCCTCTCGTGCACAAGACACAGTTGATAGGTTTGGTCTTGGTGATGCGTAGTATAGAAGGTTGATTCGGCGTATTAAGGCCATGCATTAAATCCACTGACGTTTTGTTAAAGATTTGACACACGCTCTCGATACTTTTTTCCGAGACACTGGTGTCGAGGTTGATTGGCCACCTGATCCTCCACCCGAAGAGGGTAATCCTCCCAATGACTAGATATGCCTTGAATCCTTATTATTACCTTCAATGAGGACATTAAAAATTTTAAGTTTAGGGGTAATAATGTAAGGATTAGTTTATGTTGTGTCCATATAGATTCAAGTAGCATGTTTAGTGTATTTCCTTCTCGTATTTTTGCATGATTGTTCATTTAGGTCATATTTGTTTGCATTTTTGTTCGTGTTATTCTGTGAAGTTCATATAGTTGCATTTGCATGCATATAACATGATCCCTTAGGTTGAGCTATTTTTGATTGATAAGTTGATGTTAATTTGAGTGTGGAGATGATGAATAGAGGGTTGTTTAAGACTTAATGAATTGATTTGCATGCCCAGAAAAAAATTCCCAAGTCTTATTGGATTTCTTTTGATCTAGATCATGATCATACTTGTTTATTTGTTGAGATTTAATCACTTTGTTATACTTAGAATTTTTTCTATTCTCGTAATTACGTGAAAACACTGATTTTTAAAACTGGAGATAAGCAAGATTTCATTACAAGTTGTGAATAAGGCTAGACGTCAAATGGCTAGTAGCGGGCTCATATTTTATGAGTAGTCTAGGGTCGAATGAGATAGAGCGAAACACACTCATTCAGAAAATGAAAAAAAGCAAAAGAAAAAAAGAAAAAAAAGAAAAAAAATGTATGTGTTTATGCATAATTGATCAAGAGTGAGCTCTTTAATACTCGAGTTATTAAGTTCTAGGGGACTTTGTGCCTAGTGACCTAAGGATTTTATAGTGTGGGATCCACTAACCTAATGCTCGCTACATGGGTATAATTGTACAAGTCTTTTGGGACCTCATTCATTGAACGATCAACTAAGCATTTCTATTATGTGTTATGTGTTCAATAATAACATGAATCCTTGTATAACTCTAGTAAAATGAAGGTGTTGTGAGTCATTATACGTTTAACGTCTATTCTAGTTATAAACTTGTGATTGTTTTGATGATAGATAAGTTATGATTATTAATCTAGTATCGAGAGTATTTCTGTTAAGCATTCCACACATCGCACGTTTTTGGTTTGTGAGTTGGTTTGTGGGATTTATTCGAGCTCTATTTTGAGTCATTGCATTCTTAGAGGCATCGGCTTATTCATTTGGTTAAGGTTATTCTGAGGGGATTGATTACATTATCATTTAGTTGCATTCACGTAGTTGCATTCATGCATTAGGTTTATTTTATAGATTTGAGTATGTTTATGCTTGAGGACAAACATCAATTCAAGTTTGGGGGTGTGATAAGTGGATTTTATATCTACTTGGAATGCTTCATTACAAGTTTAAGTTGGTGTTTTCGACTCAAGTTTTTGGTATTTTTTATATGTATTTGTGTTATTGCATTTTAAGCATCAGTTAAATGAAGAAAGGAGATTTTTAAGGAAATATGCTGAAAAGAGTTAAAATTGGAAGCCTAGGCCATTCTCAAGTTTTAGAGAATCTCGTTAGCTTCGTGTGGGCAGTTGAATCGCCTAATTCTGACGAGCAGAACTCAAGGTACGGCTAAAAGAAGAATTAGCTGAAAAATCCAGAAACCAGGCCCGGCCGCCCCCAAAACCGGCGTGGTCGCCCCGCCTTTCTGCCTAAAAACCAGCGCACCCGCGCTGATTTTAGCGCGACCTCCCCGCCCTTTTTGCCCAAGAATCTTGAATTTAGTAAAATTTGATGATTTTGAGGGTCCAGGTCCACTAGGGTCTTATATATACCAATAAAAAAGACATTTTTTTGCGACAAGGAGACCAGGGAGAGCAATAAGAATACCTAGAGACTACAAGATGACTACGGAGAAGAAGACTTTTATATTCTTTAATATAGTTGTACATCGGATGCTTGTTTTCGATTTGTCTTTAAACCCTAGGACTCTTATATTGTTATTATCATGCTTTCATTAGAACCCATGGTGACGGTGAGTTCGATTATGAACTAATCGTTATCGTGGGGTCCGAACAGATTTACTTATGGATTTCTATAGTTAATTTGTTTCAATATCTTAGTGTGTGGTGATTGATTGATATTCTAGTATTGGTTGTGCTTATTCATCTTATGTGTGTAGCTAACATATAAGATAGCTTGTTAATCTCTATTGAAGCGACAATTAATGTTACGACCGACATTTTGTGTAATATTATTTGCGAACTTTGTATAATATTAGAGCTAATTATAAATATATATAGTGATTGTACGTTTGTGTGAATGAAATTTGTTGCATTATAAGTTGCTTTAGGTAGATTAAAAATTTTTTAAAGCAAGAGTTTTATTATTTGCCTTTATTTTTGATTTATAAGGAATATTCTATACCTTGGAAAATTTTCTTTTAAAAATTATTTCATTCACAAATTTCAAAAGTGATCTCATAAAATTTCTAAAAATCCAAGTTATTTTATGGTACAACTTTTATAATTTTCGAATTATTAATTTTATTTATAAAAATTATTCTTTGCAACTAATTGTTTATTTAATTTGCATTTTACTCTTTTGCCCATGCATGCAAATCACTTCTAATTCAACTCAAGGGCACTGGAGTCAATAAACACCCCACTAACCACTTCTACCAAGGCCACTTTACCAAAACACCCTTGCATGCATTTTTACTTTCAATAAGAGAAGGGAGATAGTGGTAAAAGCACACTCCACTCACCAATTTGCATAAGTGTAATGATTTAACCTCAATCAAACTCACACTCAACCACATTCACTTCACTCCAACTCATCTCTCTCTTTTTCTCCCTCCCCCTCCCTTTCTTTGCTCTCGGCCGAATCCCCCTCCCCACTCCCTTCCATCATTTTTCCATCCCATTTCTCATCTCCCCTAGTGATCTCATGATGAGGGTAAACTTGCCATAAAGGTCGAGTAAAGCTTCCAGTTGCTCCTACTTGACAGTCCAGTCCAGTCCAGCCTTTTTCAAGGCAAGTGATTCAACCTGTTTTTTTAGTTTACACTGCGAATGTGTGATAACTAGTTCCTATATATATGATGCGAGTATCCTGATTTGTCTTGTTATGCCTGAACCAAGTGATTCTCAAATCTATCTTCGTATTATATAGAAATGCCATGAACCCTCAAGTATTTATTGCAAGTAGATCAAAAGTCATACCATGCTAGTATACCAAAGTAATTGTGATACCATGATAAGATAGAGATTTGTTATAATACTTTATTGATCCTTTTGATTAACATGCTATTGATTCCTGAGAAATCTTGATATTGCACCTTGATGCTTTGATTCAACTCTTGTAATAACCTCGATAGAAACTTTATCTTGATACCTAAAAGCCAGTCACTCATTAAAGTCGTTCATGATTGTTTGATAACCCTATTCTTACCCTAACACATGATACCCTTTTATACTTCGAATTAATTCTCACCTTCTTTGTATTTTAATACCTATACCTTATCTGGAACCATTACCTTAAGCCTAATAAGGCTTTGTTCTTTCATATAATCTGATAGCCTTGCTAAATTTCCTTGTCAAAGTCCTTGTAAATAGAAACCTTTCAATTACCCTGATAGAGTAAAGTCTAGTGGATCATGGCCCTGAGATTTAGTGAACATATTTCCAGTATTTCAAATTTGATCTATAATCCCTTGATAAAGATGTTTACTGTTTAAGAAATTTATTATCAATCGGCATCAGTTTTTGAAATGATTAAAAGTTTGGATTTTCAGTCCCAAAGGGGGATAAATGTTTTCTTTAAATAGTGGATCTAGACTGAGACGCGAGTCCTTTCCACACTTATATTGTAGGCTTAAAAGTTGCCTAGGGATCCCATTAATGTTTTAGAACCCAGTGAGGTTCGGGATTACTTCGCGGCTGATCACCGGCTGTAATTCGTAGCGTCATAAAATGGTTTTTGATTAAGCAATGATTTTGGAAATGTTTTGATACAAATAAATGATGCCATCAACCAAAAGTTCATCTCTTGTTATTATTAGCTCTATCTTCACATTATTATTCTTTTAAATATATCTCGAGTTATGTTTTGTACTGTATTATTTAGCACTTGCTGAGCATTTGGCTCACTACTTGCTTTCACCCTGATATTACATCTAACAGCTATGGTTAGATTCAAGCAGACATCATGTAAGACTTGTGATGCCGATTCGTATATTCGAGCTCAGGTAGAATAAGAGATAGTTTTGTGTGAGGACTCGATTAAAACCAATTGTAATAGTTAGAAGTGTTGGGTTGTTCCAAACCCTAAGCTGTAAGATCTTGGATTCGGTTGTATTTATTTTCTTTCATCTATTGTAATAGGTTTATATTATGTATTGTTAAGTTGGGGGTGTGACAGGTTTTGGTGTCAGAGCTACGGTTTAGAGTCCCTGGACATCCCAAATAGGTTATAGGATATATGTATAAGTTATAGATATTATGCGAGAGAGTAGGTTAAGTAAATTTATTATTAATACTCCTCTTATATATCTATGTATGGTTTGTCAGCAAAGGGCGCACTCCTCGTCATCCTCTGGGTCAGACGACACTATTGCTTTCTCCGTGTATGCTGAGTTGAGGTGCGAGTTTGACATGCTTCAGGGCAACTACGACCGACTGATAGACCGATTGAAGAACGTGTATCCGGACAGCAAAAACTATGAAGGGAAGCCTAAGGAGCAGGTGACTGTGAGACTTGAGACTTTGGTTCAGTACGTCAACACTAAGCTTGGGGAGATGCCATCGCTCCGAGACCGTACCAGCCAGTATATCATCCAGATGGTGGCGGATGAGCTCCAGAGTACTGTGAAGACGCTTCGAGAGGAGAAGACTACCAAACCTCGTTCTGATGGAGTGGAGCCTTAGTTCTTTCCATTATCTACCTTTCATGTTGTTGTATTATCGGACTATGTAGAACTCCATGTTGTTCCTTTAAATAAGCATGTTATTCCAAAATGCAGACTGTTATGGATAAAAAACTAAGGTTATTATTTGCTGTATTTATTGCTAAGGTTCGGGATCTCAAGGCCTTTAATGGCTGCTCTCGTGTTTCGTAGCTTAACTCTGCCTTTACGAGATGCCTACGTATCTCTGTAAATTAGAGAATCAAGCCAAAAACTGTAGTTCTGATTTGTTGGGTGAGGCCCCTAATATAAATGTTGGGAGTCCTTGAATTGGACTTGGTATAGGAGACTTGGTAGCCAAGTCTCAGAATTAGAATGGACTTTGGAGTCCTAAATAGTAGGAAACTGATTCCTTATCCTTCTAGGTCCCTTTGAGGCTAATCTGCAAGGATTTATGTCCTTATCGGGACTCTTCTCAATAGCTGATTTTTTCTTTATTAATTAATTATGAAATTAATTGATATTCAAGGTTTTTGGGCCTTCTTTGTTTCATCAGGCCTGATCTGGTCCATCAGGCCTGATCAATGTGTTGACCTTTTTGGTCTGAATGTCATACATCTTCTTATTGGGCCTAGCAGCCCAAATCATTTATAATTAATGTAATATTTAATTACACAATCAGGATTTATTTATCCCTATCATTTGCCCCCCAACTTTTGGGAAACCGTGTAAGAGTTCGCAAAAGTTAAGCTTGGTTATTCCCTTTCAGGGTACCGTTTTTGCGTAAAGTATGGAGCGACCTACACATTTACAACGATTTGCCTTGTACGCGGCTTCAGGGTCGTTTAAAAACTTCCCCCCCTTTTTTATTTTCTCACCTTCTCCCTATTTTTTTGGGATTTTCTGGTATTTTTTCAAGAATTTTCCCTTTTTCCCGGGATTTTTCCAAATTTTCTGCAATTTTCCACAAATATTTTCAAATTTCCAACCCTTTTTCGACCAGGACCCTAGTCGAAATTTCGACCTGGATCCTAGTCGAATTTGGGTCAGCTTTGCAATCCTGGTCGAAGGACTTCGACTAGAATCCACGACCTGGATTTCGACCAGGATCCTAGTCGAACCTTCGAGCGGGATCTTGGTCCAAAATTTGCCCTTGTTTCAATTCCTGGTCGTAAGGTTTCGACTAGGATTGACGACCTGGATTTCGACCAGGATCCTAGTCGAACCTTCGACCTGGATTTATGTCTAGGTTTCTGAACTCCATACTTGAAAAACATTGTGCTTGATTCGATCTCGATCCTGGTCTTGGTTTCGACCTCAATCCAGTTCAATTATAACCGTAATTTTCGGGTGTCTGTTCGAAGGATTTCGAGCAGAATTTATGACTTGAAATTCGACCTGAATCCTGGTCTTTTTGGGCTTCCTTCTAATCCATTTTTGATTGGGCCTCTGTTTGGGCCTAATCTTCTTTTTGGGCCTTACATCTTTTAGGGCTTTGATTTGGGCTTTGTATTTTTCCAAATCCTAATTGGATTTGGGCCTTCTAACTCTTATTGGGCCTCGCATTAATCTGGGCTTAATATGTCAAAAAACACTTATTGGGCCTCTTATTAATCTGGCCTTAATATATCAAAATACCTTGTTTAGAATTCTCGGGAATTTTATTTAATTTCTCCCTTGGAATATTCTGGAATGTTCCATTTTATGGGCTTTCTCTTTGGCCTCTATCCTTACTAGGCTTTTGTCCCTTCAACTTCACTTTTCCTCCTATATAAAGGAGTGAGGAAAGTCTTCTACTCCTCACTTTCTCATTTCTAAATTCTTCTTCTTTCTTCTTCTATTAAGAATCTCAAGGCAATAATAGTAAGTCGGAGTATCTCAAGCCCCAAAGCCTTTTTTAGGAGCATTACTTCAGGTAAAATTTCTCCCTTTACTTCTTTTGTTTGTTTTTGCATAATTTGCGCTTTTAAAATTATCTCTTTATGTGCCCTTATTTTCAGATGGCTGATAAGAAAATGACTTGTTTGGCTAAGATGAATGTGGCCAGAAAGTCCAATGAATTCCCCATTCGATCAAGGTACACTTCCTTGATTGATATGATCAACACCCGCGGAGACGAGTACCCTTCTGATGCGCATCTAGACGCGCACGACCATATTAGTGCTTTGCGGGATCCAAAGGAGCTGGAAAAGTTGAGTGGTTGTTTCAGAATCAAGGATCCTTTCAAACTGGTTCTTGCAGGTCCGGATGACAGGGCCTGTCAGTGGAGGAAGGACGTATTATGCGTCTACAGGGATACTCTAAGGGCAGGTATCAGACTTCCCTTTTACCCGTTTATCCCCGTTCTGCTAGCTGATATGGGCATCAGCCCTTGCCAACTCCCCCCTAATTTTTGGAGGCTCATTCTGTGCTATCTGTCGCAATGCGCCAAGCACAATGTCCCCACTTCTGTTGCTGTTTTCAGAAAGATTTTTTAGTTCAAGAACAGCCCTGATAAGAATCCGGGTTGGGTTTCTTTAAACCAGCGCCCAATTATTCCCCACATAGTGAACGGGAAGTCCATTCCTGACAACAACTTGGTTGGAAGAAAGATTTTTTGTTCGTCGTTTGGGAGGGTGGCGATTGGGGCACCCTATTTCGATCGTCTTTTGGGCTAGCCATTGATGGGAGCCCAAACGATGTAATTTTGTCTGAGGAGGAGGCCAGAGTTTTCAACCTCCTGATGCAAGATAATGGGACTTCCCATTCTTGGGATCTTATCAGGGAGACCGTTCTTGTAGAACGCGGCCTTTCTCCCGTCCCTAAGAAAAGTAAGTTTCCCTCCTTATATATTTCTTTTTTATTTCCTTCATCTTCTAACTTTGACTTACTTATCTCATTTGTTGCAGTGGATGAGAAAATTGAGGAGGCTACAAAGCCTAAGGACCTGGAGACGACCAGGATGAAGCGCGCTGGAAAGGTCTTTAAAGACCCGCACCTTAGGGATCGCTTCCCGGAGTTCCTACTCCAAGCAATGGAACCAGGCGAAGAAGGCCCCAGCCAAGTTTTATGTACCAAGCAAAAACCGGGGTCTTACTTTCAACCTGCTTGGGGAATCCGTGGCAAGGACTCGATCGTTGGCAGCACAGTGCTTGCCAAGGAATGGTCTAAGCATTCCATCTCCCCGGTTGACTATCAAGACTTTGTCCTTCAACAGGACTTGGAGGGGAACGAGCTTTTCAGAGCTCAGGCTTTGGCGACGGTACGTCTTTTTCCTTAGCCGTTCATAGTTACCTTTTTATTTTTCCTGTCTCTTACTTTTGCTGTGTTTCTTGTAGGCGAACGCCCATTTTCAACGGGCGATTCAGCAAGCCAAGGCTTGGAAGGTTGGCCTGGAGGACGCGAACAAGAAGTTGGAGGAGGCCAACCAAAGAATAGAGGCCCTTGAAGCCCAACTTGCGTCATCTACTTCAGACTTGGAAACGGCTCGGGCTGAAAATGTTATCCTCAAGGCTCAAAAGGATAAAGCCTTTGACGGCTGGATGGACACTCAGGAGTTCAAAGATTTAATGGTGGAGCACGATGCCCTCCTTCATCCAGTCAGCTATAAGGAAGGATGGGATTCCGCTGTCGAGGCTATTCAGGATGACTTTCCAGAAGTCTTCGAACAGTCCTCCTTCCCTTGACCTGTGCGAGTTCCAGCACTTGGGGGTGTTACAGACAAGCTCGCTGACCTAATCAAGGACGGCCCGTCGGGGAGTCAAGGCCAAGGCCAAAAGAGGAAGGAGCTCGAGTCCAGCTCTGGAGAGGAGGAAACTTCTTCTGAAGAGGAGTCTGAGCCCATTACAAAGAAGGTCAGGGTAGAAGAGCCTCGAAAGGCAGTGCCTCATAAACCAGTGTCTCCTGCAGCATCCAAAGCGTCCGAAGGCAGTTCCGAGGGAACCTCTACGGGGACTTCCAAGGGGACGAATGAGACATCCGAGGGGATGACTGAGACATCCGAGGAGACTTCGGATAGTGGTTCCGAAGAATCCCAGCCTTCTAAGGCCTAAGTTTTTTTATGTATTTCTTCTTTATTAGACAACATTTGAACTTTGTAATTGACTTTTCGTATGTTGCCCAAATATCGTCATATTTCTCCCTTGATTTTTCAAACTCAAGTTTATAACTTGGTTTTATCTTTCATAATGCAATTAATCTAACATGCCAAGATTAAGTTGAAGGTTTTATACTATAACTTGGTATCATAGAATACCTTACATGAAATGGGTTCAACCCTGATAAAATCTAAACATATCTTCTATACAGAAAAATCCTACGCAAGCAAAGCTTCAAGGTGCTTTTAAACCTACTTGTCATTCTGACAAGTGAGAATCGTACTTTAACTATTTTACACATAGTAAACCTTCAGGTTTTGTGCATGCCAAGTTCTCGGGACTTCAAAACCATCCATAGTCTCCAGCTTATAGGTTCCTCTATCCTGAACGCTCTTGACTTTGTACGGCCCTTCCCAATTTGGGGCAAGTTTCCCTTTCTGCCCTACACCAGAAGCTTCCAGTTTCCTCAAAACTAAATCACCTTGTTTGAAGAATCTTTCTTTAACCCTTAGGTTGTAATAGAACGAAGCTTTTTTCTGATATTCCACTATCTTCGCATGTGCCTCATCTCGTACTTCATCAATTAGATCTAGGGCTAACCTTTGCCCTTCTTTATTTTCCTTAGCATTGAAAGCTTGAATCCTGGGGGAGGAATGTGATATCTCTACAATAACAACTGCTTCTGCACCATATGCTAACATGAAGGGAGTTGCTCCAGTCGTGACTCTACAGGTAGTCCTATAGGCCCATAGTATGGGGAGTATTTCATCCACCCAGTTATTCCTTGACTTCTCGATCCTCTTCTTTAGTCCATCCAGGATTATTCGATTAGCCACTTCCGCTTGCCCATTGGCTTGCGGGTGAGCCACAGATGTGAATCGTAACTCAATTTCATTTTCCTCGCAATACTTCTTGAACTCCTCGTTGTTGAACTGTGTTCCATTGTCAGTGACTAGGATGCGGAGAATTCCATACCGGCACATAATACTTTCCCATAGGAATTGTGCGACCTGCTTAGTTATGATCTTGGCCAAGGTTTGGCTTCAATGTACTTTGTGAAATAATCAATGGCCACAATCAGAAACTTCCTTTGTGTCATGGCCATGGGGAAAGGCCCTAATATATCCATTCCCCACATAGCAAAGGGGATGGGGGAGTTGATAGAGGTCAGCATCTCGGGGGGTTGTCTAACAACTGGTGCGTGCTTCTGGCAACGGTCACATTTTTTCACATATTCTTTGGCATCGGCCATCATTTCTGGCCAATAAAAGCCTAAACGGGTTATCTTATGAGCCAAGGACCTGCCCCCCAAGTGTTGCCCGCATATGCCTTCATGTACTTCTTCAAGAGCCAAGCGAGCCTTATCAGGCATCTTAAGTAGGGAACCATGAAAGATCTTTTATACAGAATTCCATCTATCAAAGAGTATCTTAGTGCTCGAACAACCAATTTTCGTGCTTCAGTAGCGTCGTTTGGTAACCAGTCGGTTTGAATGTAATCCTTAATGAAATCAATCCATGACGTCCCCAGGCCTATAGGAGCCACGAGCTTAACATCAATGATCCATGTTTTCAAAATGCGATAGTATACACTTCCAGGACTCTCTTCCATCTCTGATGAAGCAAATTTTAACAACGCATCTGCCTTAGCATTTTCCTCCCTTGGAATGTGCTCAACATGGCATTCATCAAATTGGGTCATCACGGCCCTTACTAGGCGGGCATATTTAGCCATCGTCTCATCCCTTGCCTCAAACTCTCCCTTCACCTGGGATATGACCAATTTCGAGTCTCCACAGACTTTTAAGTTCTTGACTCTAAGTGTCCCTGCTAAGCCAAGACCAGCTATCAGAGCTTCATATTCTGCCTCATTATTTGTGGTTGGGAAGTCTAGCTTCATGGCATACTCAATTAAGAACCCATCAGGGCTTTGTAAAACAAAACCTGCTCCACTAAAATTCATTTTTGATGCTCCATCAAAATAGAGAACCCAATATTCTTTTTCCTTATTAACCTTCTCTTTATCCCCCTTATCAACTTCCTTGTCTTGAGGTATGCTATCTTCCTGCCCCCCGACTTCTTGGTTGGGTATGGTACATTCCACCACGAAGTCAGCTAGTGCCTGGGCTTTTATTTACGTTCGTGGCTTATACTTGAGATCGAACTCTCCCAGCTCTATTGCCCACTTGATCAATCTCCCACTTGCCTTGGGACTGTGAATGATATTTCTCAGGGGCTGATTCGTTATCACCTCAATCTGATGAGCCTGAAAGTAAGGACGCAGCTTTCTCAAATCCATTACCAAGGCTAGAGCAAATTTCTCAATAGTTGAATAATTTAACTCAGCACCATGCAGAATTTTGCTGACATAGTATACGGGTTTCTGGACTTTCAGTTCCTCCTTAACCAATACAGCGCTCAAGGCATTCTCTGAAACAGCTAAGTACAAGAATAAACCTTCATTCAAAACTGGCTTGACCAACAACAGGGCTTACGCCATATATTTCTTCAATTCTTCGAAAGCCTTCTGGTTTTCCTCACTCCATACAAAGTCAATGTTTTTTAGTGACTTAAAGAATGATAGGCACTTGTCTCCTGACTTAGAGATGAATCGTCCCAAAGCAGCAACCCTTCATGTGAGCTTCTG
This sequence comes from Apium graveolens, assembly GCF_009905375.1. Lineage (NCBI taxonomy): Eukaryota > Viridiplantae > Streptophyta > Magnoliopsida > Apiales > Apiaceae > Apium > Apium graveolens. Next base: position 169,133,788 of record NC_133651.1, read on the forward strand.
AACATCTTTGATAGTTTTTGGTGGTTCCATGTCCAGGATTGCCTTTATTTTATCGGGGTTAGCCTCGATCCCTCTCTTGGAGACCATTAATTCCAAAAAAATTCCAGATCCTTCTCCGAATGCACACTTTGTAGGATTTAACATCATTTTGTGGTACCTCAGGACCTCAAAAGCTTCCCTCAAATAGGCTATATGATCAGTCTTTACTAGACTCTTGACTAACATGTCATCAACATTGACTTCCATAGTCTTGCCAATAAGATCCTTAAAAATTTTATTTACCAACCTTTGATAGGTGGCTCCTGCATTCTTGAGACCAAATTCCATAACAAGATAACAATAAACACCAAAGTCAGTGATGAATGATACCTTTGGAATGTCGTCCTTGTGCTTCTTGATCTGATTATATCCACTAAATCCATCCATAAAGATCAGCATTTCGTGCCCTGCAGTGGCATCTATCAAAGTAGCGATCCTTGGTAACGGAAAATAGTCCTTAGGCCAGACATCATTTAGATCAGTGACACACATCCCCCATTTTCCATTAGCTTTCTTCACCATTACAGGGTTTGCTAACCACTCTGGAAATTGAATCTCCTCAATAAAAAAAGCCTCCAAGAGCTTCTCCACTTCCTGTTTTATAGCTTCTTGCCTTTCTAGAGCAAAACTTCTTTTCTTTTGTTTTACCGTCTTCCGATTTGGGTCCACATTCAGCTTGTGAGTAATCAGTTCCGGGTCTATGCCTGGCATATCAGCCGCTGACCATGCAAAAACATCACTATTTTCTTGCAAAAATTTCACCAACTTCCCTCTAAAAGGCTCCTCGAGCGTTGCTCCAATAAAAGTCACCTTCCCAGGATCTTCGAGGGCCAAAGGAATTGAAACCAAGTCTTCTGCTGGTTTTCCCCTTTTCTCATCATTCTCTCGGATATCCAGATCTTCAATAGGAAGAACCTGCCCCCAACTCCATCTGCCCTCAAAGAGGCCACATAACAGCTTCTAGCCATTTTTTGATCTCCTATTTCTTCTCCAATCCCATCTTGAGGCGGAAACTTCATAACTGAATGATAAGAAGAAGGGACTGCCTTAAAGGCATGTATCCCTGTTCTTCCTATGATAGCGTTGTAGGTCGAACTAGCCTTCACCACCACAAAGTCCAACATCTGAGTTGTTTGCCTTGGTTCCTGTCCTATGGTTATTGGCAACTTGATTATTCCTTCTACGGGGCATTCCACTCCTGTGAATCTATATATCGACATGTCGGTTGGGGTCAGTTGGGAGTCATTATATCCCATCCTTAAAAAGGTGTCATGGAGCAAAATATCCACTGAAGCACCATTATCCACAAGGACCCTTCTTATGGGGCTGTTCCCTATTATCGGGGTTATGACCAACGGGTCGTCATAGGGAAATTTCACACCCTCCAGATCAGAATCATCAAAAGACATTGTTACTCATGTCCTGGCCCTCTTTGGGGCTTCCCCAGTAATATGCATAACTTCTCAAGCATACGCTTTCCTGGAGTTCTTGGATAACCCAGCAGCAGTTGGTCCTCCAAAAATTGTGTTGATCACAGGCCCTTGGGGGCGCGGTCCCCTGAAGATTGTATTTATCATCGGTCCCCTAGGTTGGGGATTTCTCCCTTGATCTTCTTAATCTCTCCTTCGGTCATCAAAGTTCCTTCTCACATTGTTGCTTCTATCCCCTCCTTCTCCAATATATTTGTTCAATCTTCCTTTTCGAATGAGGAACTCAATTTCATCTTTTAGTTGCCTACACTCATCGGTGTTATGACTAACATCTTTGTGAAATCTGTAATACTTGCTCTTATCTAGCTTGGCAGGATTAGCCTTCAAGGGCTTAGGCCAACGAATATCTCTATCTTTCTCAATCTCCATCAAGATATGGCTTCTAGGAGCATTCAGCTTAGCGTATTCAGTGAACTTTTGCCCAGGTCCTCCCTTCTTGGGGGTTGAATCAGAGTATTGCTCGGTTCTAGGATACTTGTCCTTAGCAATATACTCCAGATCAGTTTTCCGCTTCTTGCCTCCAGTGGGCTGATTACTTACTACGATCTTCCTCATGCTTTCTTCAACCTTGATATACTTCCCTGCCCTATCCTGAAGCTGCAACATGCTTTCAGGGGGATGTTTGGCAAAGGACATTTTAAAAAACTCATCCCTAGTTCCTTGTTGCAGTGCTATCATGGCTACCTTATCATCAAGGTTTGGGACTTTTAAAGCCTCCTTTGTGAAACGATTCAGGTAATCTCTCAAGAATTCCTTTGTTCCCTGCATAATGCTCATAAGAGATGCTGAACTTTTCTCATAAACTCTCCCACTGATGAATTGCTTAATAAAAGCCTGACTTAATTCTCTGAACGACCCAATAGAGTTTGGGGGCAAGCGACTATACCACCTTTGAGCCATACCCGACAGGGTTTGAGGAAAGGCCCGACACTTAATAGCATCATTCACGGGCTGCAACAGCAGTGCATTAGAGAATGTTCTGACATGATTAGCGGGATCTCCCGTGCCGTCATAAGCTTTTATAGTTGGCATCTTGAACTTCCTTGAGATATGGGCATTCATTATATCTTCAGTGAAGGGTGGAGTAGGATCATCGGGATCTCCAAGGGGAAGAAGATTGCTTGGATCAGCCCTTGGGACAACGACCCTTCTCTGCACTGGACCATCCAGGTCTATGATGGGAGGAGGATTTCTCCCCCTAGGAGGTGCTGGGGGTCTGGTGGTCTGGTGCGCCTCCAGGTCGCGCCTCATCCTTTGAATCTCAGCCTCGTGAGCCCTGATTCTTTCCTGCACTTCGTGGGGATTCGTCCTTTGGGTGCTTTGAGGGCGTTGGCTACCATCAACCATCGGCTCTTTTCCAGCACGTCTCCTTCTTGGGGCTACTTCATCATCCGAAGATTAGGAGTCTCTCTCAGCGTAAGGACCAGAAAATTCCTGATCCTCAGGGATAGGAGCCAAACCTCGTATGTAGGGGGGCGATCGCCCTCGTGCTTCACTCTGCCCAGCATGTCCGCTTCCTCCAACCTCGGGGTAAAGGGGCATCCCATAAGGGGGGGTAGTAGTAACAATAGTTGAATATTCATACCCGACGGGTCGAGAATTCACAGGTGCATGTACTTGTTGAACTTGAGGATTCGTACCTTGAGTAGCTGAGGGGATCGTCCCTTGTTGCTGAGGTTCAGTTGCCCCTATCTGGGCTTCTCCTTGCGTGGTTGCATAAGTTGAATGAGGAGGTACCTCCACAGTTGAAGAAATCACTTGGGTTGTCCCCGTTGGTATTCCTCGTCGAAGGGCTCTAACTGTTCTCCGTGTATTCGCCATGGTTATTGTTGTGCTTTCCCACAGACGGCGCCAAATGTTATGGATAAAAAACTAAGTTTATTATTTGTTGTATTTATTGTTAAGGTTCGGGAGCTCAAGGCCTTTAATGGCTGCTCTCGTGTTTCGTAGCTTAACTCTTCCTTTATGAGATGCCTACGTATCTCTGTGAATTAGAGAATCAAGCCAAAAAAATATAGTTCTGATTTGTTGGGTGAGGCCCCTTATATAGATGTTGGGAGTCCTTGAATTGGACTTGGTATAGGAGACTTGGTAGCCAAGTCTTAGAATTAGAATGGACTTTGGAGTCCTAAATAGTAGGAAATTGATTCCTTATCCTTCTAGGTCCCTTTGAGGCTAATCTGCAAGGATTTATATCCTTATCGGGACTCTTCTCAATAGATAATTTTTCCCTTATTAATTAATTACGAAATTAGTTGACATTCAGGGTTTTTGGGCCTTCTTTGTTTCATCAGGCCTGATCTGGTCCATCAGGCCTGATCAATGTGTTGACCTTTTTGGTCTGAATGTCATACATCTTCTTATTGGGCATAGCAGCCCAAATCATTTATAATTAATGTAATATTTAATTACACAATCAAGATTTATTTATCCCTATCACAGACCTTATTCTAATCTTGATATATTGTGACCTTTAATTTCAAAGCACCATCATTCCGTTAGCTTTTAATTGTTTATTTTACGCCTTTATATGCATCACCCTATTTGTTTAATTTGAAACTTGACCTCATATGTGAATAAGAATGCCATGCGACACCCTCGAATTATTTCATTATTCATACCTGTTTTGACGTAACTCTTATTTCACGATCATGCCACCCAAAAAGAAGAACCCAACAACCACATCCACCACAGATCCAGATATTCTTCGATTACTCGAAACCTTACAACAGCAAACAAAAGCTATAGCTCAACAACAACTAACTCTTCAACAACAATTTGAAAACCAAGATAACTGTGAACCACACCAACCACCTGATCCACCAGTACCACCTCGACAAGTTGTTACTTTCAAGGCTTTTCGGAATGTGAATCCACCTGCATTTCATGATACCACTGATCCAATAATAGCAAACACATGGATTAAGGAAATGGAAAGAGCTTTTGAATTGGTACAGTTAGGGGACGATCAGAAGACACCATATGCAACTTACTTCCTAAAGGGAGAAGTCATCTATTGGTGGGATTCAGTAAAAGCTATAGAAGCGAATCAACTAGTTTCCTGGGAAAGATTTAAGAAGCTATTTCTGGAAAAGTATTACCCTAAGTACATGCAGAATCAGATGGAGCTTAAATTTCTTGAATTAAAGCAAGGGAGTATGTTTGTACTGGAGTATGAGAAGAAGTTCACAGAGTTGTCAAGGTTTATGACAAAGTATACCAGCAGTGAGGAGGAAAAAGCAAAGAGATTCCAACAAGGATTAGAGTCTTGGATCAGAGATAGAGTGGCTATGTTTGAGCTTGATACTTATGCAGGCGTAGTACAGAAGGCTGCTCTGATTGAGAGTAATGGGATGCAATCAAGGAAGAAAATGGATAACAAGAAGAGAAAGGTTCCATTTTATGGAGAAAAGTCTGAAGCCGGAAATTCACAAGATAGGAATATGAAGAAGATTGGATTCCATAAAGGCGGAAATTTTTAAAAGAAGGGGAATTTGAGCAGAAGACAAGAATCAAAGGGGAACAACCAGGCAAGCCAAGGACAAGTTGGAGAAAACAGATTTCAGAGACCAGAATACAAGCATTGTGGAAGAAGGCACCCCAGAGTGTGTAATAAGCTGAGCATGACATGCTATAGGTGCAACCAGAAGGGACATTTGGAAAACGAGTGTAAGATGCCGAAGCCGGGAGTTACATGCTACAAGTGTGGAAAGACTGGACACATATTTAGGGAGTGCAAGTCAACCGGACCAGTCAAAGCTCTGATGAACGTGGCAAGTACCAGTGCAAGCGTGTCAACTGAGGTATTGGCCTTACCTCCACCACCTGCAACAACTCCGCAAGGAACAGCAAGGACATTTGATTTAAAAATGAAGGATGCTGTTCAGAATTATGAGGTGATAGCAGGTACACTTTTACTAAATAATGTTGAAGCTAAAGAATTGATTGATTCAGGAGCGACAAGATCTTTCATATCAGAAACTTTTGTTGATAAACTTCAATGTGATAAAATGGTTATGAACGAGGTAGTAAATATGGTAATTGCGAACCAAGAGAAGATTCTTGTGAGTTAACTCTGTCCAAAGTGTGAGATTGATATTTTGGGGTATAAATTTTCAGCCGACTTGATACTCTTTAAGTTGGGAGAGTTCGATATAATTTTAGGCATGGATTGGTTAGGGAAGAATAACGCCCAGATTAATTGTAAGTCTAAGAAGGTGTATTTAAAGACGGAGAGTGGAGAGAAAGTAGTGTTTAAGGGACAAAGGCAAAAGCAACTGTTTCTTACAATCATTCAGGCTAAGAAGTTACTTAGAAAAGGTTGCGAGTCGTTCCTAGCTTATGTAGTGGATTCAGAAAAGGACAACCCCAGTATAGAAGATATTCCCGTAGTCAACGAATTCCCAGATATGTTTCCAGATGAACTACCAGGCTTACGCCAGATCGACAAATCGAGTTCGAGATCAACCTTGCTCTGGGCACGGAACCAGTTTTGAAAGCCCCATATAGGATGGCACCAGTAGAAATGAAAGAGTTGGTGAGCCAGCTACAAGAATTATTGGACAAAGGAGTGATACGGCCAAGTACGTCGCCATGGGAGCACCTGTTCTATTTGTAAAGAAGAAAGATGGAAGTATACAGTTATATATAGATTATCAGGAGTTGATTAAGGTGACGATTAAGAACCGTTACCCGCTACCAAGAATAGATGACCTATTTGATCAGCTAAAAGGACCGAAGTGCTTTTCGAAGATTGACTTGAGATCAGGATACCATCAATTATGGATCAAAGAAGAAGATATTCCAAAGACAATATTCAGGACCAGATACGGACATTATGAATTCTTAGTAATGCCTTTCGGATTGACTAATGCCCCGACAGCATTTATGGATCTGATAAATCGGGTATTTAAAAAGTATTTGGATAAGTTCGTAGTGGTGTTCATTGATGACATCCTTATTTATTCAAAATCGGAAGAAGAACATAAGTTATATGCCAAGTTTTCTAAATGTGAGTTTTGGTTAAAGGAAGTTCAATTTTTGGTACACGTCATTGGAGATGAAGGAGTTAAAGTAGATCCGGCAATGATTGAGGCGATTATGAGTTGGGAGAGGCCAAAGACACCTACGGAAGTGCGAAGTTTTCTAGGATTGGCAGGATATTATAGAAGATTTGTCAAAGATTTTTCGAAAATCGCCACGCCATTGACTAAGTTAACCAGGAAGAATCAGAAGTTCGAATGGAATGTAGAATGTGAGGATAACTTTCAAGAGTTGAAGCAGAGGTTGGTAACAGTTCCGTTGTTAGTACTACAACATGACCAAGGAAGCTTCACATAAAGGATTGGGCTGTGTGCTAATGCAACATAATAAGGTGATCGCGTATGCGTCAAGACAGTTAAAACCGCATGAATTGAAGTACCCTACGCATGACTTGGAACTAGCCGCTATAGTATTCGCACTTAAGATTTGGAGACATTACCTCTACGGAGAAAAGTGTGAGATCTACACGGATCACAAGAGTTTAAAGTATATTTTCGCTCAGAAGGAGCTCAATATGAGGCAAAGGAGATGGTTGGAATTGATTAAGGACTATGATTATTCGATAAATTATCATCCGGGAAAGGCAAACGTTGTAGCCGATGCTTTAAGTAGGAAGGAAAGATTGAATATGATAGCAACACCAAAAGAATTGTCTGAAGAGATTTGAATTGGAACTTTGTGATTATGGAATAGTTGAAGAAGTTTGTCGTGCAATGACTTTTCAGCCAACATTATTGGAAAAGATAAGGAAATGTCAAGAAGAAGTAATGAAGAAAATGAAAAATTAGCTAACTGGAGAAGAGATTGGTACTCAAAAGGATGAGCAAGGTATACTAAGGTTTTCCTCAAGAATTTGGATTCCTCATGTACCTGAATTGAAGAATGAGATTTTGCAAGAAGCCCACAATTCAAGATTTTCAATCCATCCGGGAAGTACCAAGATGTATCGAGACTTGAAGCAGAACTTTTGGTGGCCAAATATGAAGCGAGAAGTGGTAGAATGGATTGCGAAGTGTTATACTTGTCAGAAAGTGAAGGCAGAACATCAACGACCAAGCAGATTAATTCAGCCCCTAAAGATTCCAGAATGGAAATGGGAAAATATTGCTATAGACTTTATAGTGGGACTCCTGCGAACGAAATCCGGACATGACGCTATATGGGTTATAGTTGATTGCCTTACGAAGTCAGCGCATTTTTTTCCAATTAAAGAGAAGTCATCATTGGACAGATTGGTTCATTTGTATGTGCGTGAAATCGTACTAAGACATGGAGTACCCGTATCGATAGTTTCAGACAGAGATCCCCGATTTAACTCGAGATTCTGGAAGTAATTTTAAGATAGTCTTAGCACGAAGCTGAACATGAGTACGGCGTATCACCTGCAGACTGATGGTCAGAGCGAAAGGACAATTCAAACAATCGAAGACATGTTGCGTAGTTGTGCAATCGATTTTGCAGGAAGTTGGGACGACCACTTGCCATTAGTAGAAATCTCCTATAACAACAATTATCACTCCAGTATTGGCATGCCACCATACGAAGCTTTATACGGACGGAAATGTAGATCACCGACAAGTTGGGATGAAGTAGGAGAAGGAAAGATTCTAGGCTCAGAATTGGTACAACAGTTGCATGAAACAGTCAAATTAATTCAGAAAAGGTTGCTTGCTGCTCAAGATAGACGGCGTAAGTATGCGGATCCAGCGCGTAAGGATGTTAGATTCCAAGTAGGCGAAACCGTTTTGCTGAAGGTGTCACCAAGAAAAGGGTTGTCTAGATTTGGCAAGAAAGGGAAGTTAGCACCTAGATATATAGGTCCTTTTAAAATTTTGAGTCAGGTGGGGAAGGTGGCCTACGAGTTAGCCTTACCACCTCAGTATCAGCATGTGCATAATGTGTTCCATGTGTCATTGCTTAAGAAGTACAATCCTGATGCCAACCATGTGATATAATATGAACCTGTAGAAATTCAGGCAGACCTATCATTTGTGGAACAACCTGTCAAATTACATGACTAGCAAGTAAAGAGTCTTAGGAATAAGTCGGTAAAGTTAGTGAAAGTACTTTGGAGGAACCCCAAGGTCGAAGAATCAATCTGGGAGTTAGAGTCTAATATGCGTTCCAGGTATCCTCATCTGTTCTCTTAGATTCTGGGGACAGAATCCTTTAAGGGGGAGAGGATGTTACGACCGGCATTTTGTGTAATATTATTTGTGAACTTTGTATAATAATATAGCCGATCATAAATATACATAGTGATTGTACATTTGTGTGAATAGAATTTGCTGCGTTATAAGTTGCTTTATGTAGATTATAAATTTTTCAAAGCAAGAGTTTTATTATTTGCCTTTATTTTTGATTTATAAGGAATATTCTATACCTTGGAAAATTTTCTTTTAAAAATTATTTCATTCACAAATTTCAAAAGTGATCTCATAAAATTTCTAAAAATCCAAGTTATTTTATGGTACAACTTTTATAATTTTTGAATTATTAATTTTATTTATAAAAATTATTCTTTGCAACTAATTGTTTATTTAATTTGCATTTTACTCTTTTGCCCATGCATGTAAATCACTTCTAATTCAACTCAAGGGCACTAGAGTTAATAAACACCCCACTAACCACTTCTACCAAGGCCACTTTACCAAAACACCCTTGCATGCATTTTTACTTTCAATAAGAGAAGGGAGATAGTGGTAAAAGCACACTCCACTCACCAATTTGCATAAGTGTAATGATTTAACCTCAATCAAACTCACACTCAACCACATTCACTTCACTCCAACTCATCTCTCTCTTTTTCTCTCTTCCCCCTCCCTTTCTTTGCTCTCGGCCGAATCACCCTCCCCACTCCCTTCCATCATTTTTCCATCCCATTTCTCATCTCCCCTAGTGATCTCGTGATGAGGGTAAACTTGCCATAAAGGTCGAGTAAAGCTTCCAGTTGCTCCTACTTTCCAGTCCAGTCCAGTCCAGCCTTTCTCAAGGCAAGTGATTCAACCTGTTTTTTTTGTTTACACTGCGAATGTGTGATAACTAGTTCCTATATATATGATGCGAGTATCCTGATTTATCTTGTTATACCTGAACCAAGTGATTCTCAAATCTATCTTCGTATTATATAGAAATGCCATGAACCCTCAAGTATTTATTGCAAGTAGATCAAAAGTCATACCATGCTAGTATACCAAAGTAATTGTGATGCCATGATAAGATAGAGATTTGTTATAATACTTTATTGATCCTTTTGATTAACATGCTATTGATTCCTGAGAAATCTTGATATTGCACCTTGATGCTTTGATTCAACTCTTGTAATAACCTCGATAGAAACTTTATCTTGATACCTAAAAGCCAGTCACTCCTTAAAGTCGTTCATGATTGTTTGATAACCCTATTCTTACCCTAACACATGATACCCTGTTATACTTCGAATTAATGCTCATCTTCTTTGTATTTTAATACCTATACCTTATCTGGAACCATTACATTACGCCTAATAAGGCTTTGTTCTTTCATATTATCTGATAGCCTTGCTAAATCTCCTTGTCAAAGTCCTTGTAAATAGAAACCTTTCAATTACCCTGATAGAGTAAAGTCTAGTGGATCATGGCCCTGAGATTTCGTGAATATATTTCCATTGTTTCAAAGTTGATCTATAATCCCTTGATAAAGATGTTTACTGTTTAAGAAATTTATTATCAATCGGCATCAGTTTTTGAAATGATTAAAAATTTGGATTTTCAGTCCCAAAGGGGGATAAATATTTTCTTTAAATAGTGGATCTGGACTGAGACGCGAGTCCTTTCCACACTTATATTATAGGTTTAAAAGTTGCCTAGGGATCCCATTAATGTTTTAGAACCCAGCGAGGTTCGGGATTACTTCGCGGCTGATCACCGGCTGTAATCCGTAGCGTCATAAAATGGTTTTTGATTAAGAAATGATTTTGGAAATGTTTTGATACAAATAAATGATGCCATCAACCAAAAGTTCATCTCTTGTTATTATTAGCTCTATCTTCACATTGTTATTCTTTTAAATATATCTCGATTTATGTTTTGTACGGTATTGTTTAGCACTTGCTGAGCATTTGGCTCACTACTTGCTTTCACCCTGATATTACAGCTAGCAGCTATTGTTAGATTCAAGCAGACAACACGTAAGACTTGTGATGCCGATTCGTATGTTCGAGCTCAGGTAGAATAAGAGATAGTTTTGTGTGAGGACTCGATATTAAAACCAGTTGTAATAGTTAGAAGTGTTCGGCTGTTCCAAACCCTAAACTGTAAGATCTTGGATTCGGTTGTATTTACTTTCTTTCATCTTTTGTAATAGTTTTATATTATGTATTGTTAAGTTGGGGGTGTGACAATGAATATAGAGATTTAGAACTTGACATGCTAGAATAGGTTCATGTATTTATTATGCATGATTCGTAGGTAATTTTAACCATCTTGCTTGCCCTATGTAATCATAATAAATAACTTGTTCATTAAACATTTATGTTGTCAAATTCTATATACATATAGGGTCTTAACATAATTGGTGTCTATTCAGCTTCTATATCTTTTGTGTATGTCTGGTAGTACGGTATTCATACAACGAAAGTTGGCGTTTACTAGTTTCGTGTTATCTGATTAGTTGTCATCATCATTGCATGCTAAGGTTAAGAACAATGACTTTGAATGAAGTATTTAATGAAGTTAGAATCCCATGTTTGTCTTATATAGTTAATCAATCACTTTTAATCTCTTAGTTTATTACATGTTAGTTTAATCTTAGTTATAAACATCTCAACTTGTTATTATCTTAGCATTGAACGATAACCATACATTTTTGCATAAGTGCATAATCTGAACTTAACCTAAACCAGTCTCTTTGGGAACAAATCTGATTTATATCTTATACTACTTGCGAACGCGTATACTTGCGTGTGATTTTAGCACGTGTTTTCGCCCTAACAACAGATGTCTGGAGAAATTCCTATCTTTAGCTTTTCCCTTCCTGGTGTCCATTCATCCATGGGTGATATATACTATTCCAGTTTAATATGGTTTATAACATTCTCAATACTTCTTCCTACATCTTAAATCAGCTAATAACATTGATCAATTACAATCAATACTTGATCCTGTTGACGTACCACAAACTTCTTCAAGCATTAACGAACTCATTTATTAGGTAAATTATCTATCAATGAAAGAAAATGATTAGGTTTGGTTAACCTATCAGTAATAATTTAAATAACGCTTTCTTCGGGTTTGGTTTTCAGGTGGTTTTTACTACAACATATATTCAGTCCCTGATGATGGCCTTGATTCTTCGTTAAATACAACATTTACTTACATATTCCACAATCTCATTTCTTATACTAAGTCTATCAATATTTGTTTTTCATACCTGGTTATTAGATATCTTCTTTTAACTCTCAGTACTTAATTGTACTCCCAGAATGCATTCCCTATCTCAATTTATGAATGTTTCATCAAATTGTTCACTTTACTTCCCAAGTAATGACTAGCTATATGAAATAAAACCAATTATATGAAGTCGTTTAGGTTGTAGAAACCATTTTGAAAAACCAAAATCGTAATCATTTGGAGTATTAACAGGAAAATCAATAACACATGGAAGTATACTTTTTCCTTTAAAAGTAGGGTATTTTCCGAAAATTTGGGCAGCATCTCCTCTGTATTATTGACTACCAGTCGGGCTCAAGCTGACACCAATAATCAACCAAACAATGAACAACCATATTAATCCACCACCATCAACCGAACTCATAATTTCACCACACTTCAGAACATATCATGTTGATAACCACATATACTACTAGGAGTGATATTATTGGCCTCTTGTGTGAGCTAGACTATGAAATGTGTGGCCACGCTCAAATGTTGATTTGATATTATAGTCTACTCATTGATCAAGGAAACTTGGATTAAACTAGGATGAGGATGACACATTACATGCCTCTAGTTTAATCTATAATATTTGGTTAAAGAGATTATATTACAATGTACATTATTCACGAAAGGTTTAATCTATCACCGATTCAATTATTATTACGTGGGTAGCAATGATGTATTACTAGATGCCGCTCATTGTTTACGATTTTAAATTAGATTTAAAATTCGTTACCAAAATAATAATAACCTATAGGGTCACACACTAAGAATTTTTGAAGGACTATATAATTTAAATTGGATTTAAATTATTTTAAAGTAATTTGAATTATTTATGACTTAATTAATTAGATTAATATTGATATTCAAATTTACTAATATTAATTATGAAATTCATATATTGAATAATTAAGTGTGACTTAATTATTATACAAAGGAGGAGAATAGCCAATGACCGAGCTTGAGATAGGAATTTTGAATTAATAATAACTCCTAATTAGTTAAGAGTTGTAGTTCGTTTTTCTACTCTCTATATAATATCTCTTGTGTGGCTGATTTCGGATGCAAGACTTTTACTAAAACCCTAGCCACCAAGAGAGAAGATGAAGAGAGCAAGAAGAAACGAGTTTGTGCTAGTACACATCCAATCCTTGAGTTCAAGCATTCGTGTGGATACCGATAGAGCGTAGATCGCGAGAGCGGGATGCATAATGATTAAAAAAGCTTTGGATCTCCATTAGTCAACCAATTTGTAAATCTTCTTTAAGGTAAAAAATCTGATCTACGTATTAAAAATCTATTTTTCACATGGATCCTGCGGTGGGTTTCGAAAATTCTGATTTTTCACATTTTTAATTACTGTTTCCGTTGCATTTATATGCTCGAAACCCTTCAATGGCATCAGAGCTACTTGCGAAAAGTGTTTAATTCATTTATGTGTTTACTGGTTTTATGATGATAATATGTATACAATATTCCTTGACTGTTATGTATGCGATTTTGTATGTTTTACATATTGTTATGTTTATATATGCGTATGTATGTATATGTTTTGAATATATGATATTCATGAGAGTTGTATAATCATATGATGATTATATAATCTGTATATATACTGATATATACATGTTTTGTGTTTGTTCTTATTAGATGAATCGTATTTGATACGATTCTGAATCGGATACAGCAGATTTGCTTAAATCTGGGTCTGGTGTCCGATTTTGGCGAATGAATACGCTATTTCATGTAGAATCGAGCATCTGAATGAAACTGATAGAAAAAGCTATCAACGACTGATCTGTAAGGCGTTTGACGTCGCTAAGACCCTGTAATCGACGATTTAATGTTTTCAGAATTTGATTCTAATTTTTTTAATTTTTTCCATATTTTGTTTTTATGATTAGATCATGATGCGTATATGTTAAGATAATATAATATGTTTTAACATGTTCTTATATGTTAATCGAACATGGTGGATGGTTATGGCTTATGACCTTAGGTTAATGGTTTTGGTTTTTTAAATACGACTTGCATGTCGTTTAATCTTGTAATTTTTAAATCTTGAATGTAACTTGAGTTCTTCTTGTAAATTCATTAGATTAGTTTTTGTATTTCATTCTTGTAACGTACATGAAGACATGAGGATTTGAAGATCAAGGGTAATCCCACATGGAGGCCATCCAAGGAAGCAATACAAGATAAAAGACATGTCATAGTTAGCTTGTATTTGTTTTTCACCTTAGATTGACTTAGATCTTTGTCATTAGCTTGATGAAGATCACATAGGATAAAGCCACAAACAACCACACTTATTTATTGCACTTTACATATATATATGCGTATATGATGAATGTATGTGTAGAGTAGTTTATAAAGATGCATGCTTTATTAGATTAAGGATGTATGTATTAGATACGACACCCATTCCATGCTTGCTAAACAAGGTAAAATTTGTAACGACTCAAGATTTTAAAATAAAAAAAAATTATAAGATTCTCGTGTTTGTTAAACACGGAATAAAATGCAAATTTCTTTGTTTTGGACATGGGGCGATTTTTTCAAAAGCGAGTTCATTGAACTTGTAAGGTTGTGGGTTTTAAGCAAGACCGTTGTGACTCCCTCACTACCTGGAACTCAAACCATTGACGAATATTTATTTGACGTATTTTATCTAAGGAAAAATTGGGAATATCTTTATGATGGGATCATGATCATTTTAAAATTAACAAAACCCTAAAGTTAATATTAAGTTCATCGGATGCCTTCCAATAAGTCTAATGCATTAACCCTAGATCGATAAGGAGTGGGTTCGCCAAAGTGAAGTACTCCTATCTATCATGGGAGATGTGTTGAAGTATATTGATACTTTTGACTATTGGGTTTGACTTAACTAAGTTACCACAATAGGATTGTGAACTTAGAGGCATAGAGTTTGGCGAGATTTATTAGATAAATATGAACAAATGTTATTCCACCAAGCTATCCAAAAGTTATATAGTTGATATAATTGACAAATGTTGTCTACCTAAATAATCATGTTTTAGGAGAAAAGCCAAAGCTGACCTAACGCATGGTGAAATATGGATCTTGGCTCACTAGAAAAGATATAAAAGATATTCTTTCCGAATTAATAATTAGGGCTATTAATTTGATAAAAATAGTGGGAGATATATATTGTGAATATATATATATATATGTGAATAATCACTTGAACATAAATTTAATGATTATCTGTAGACTAAGTCATTTTATGCACTTTCATATTGTAGATATCAAATGACAAATAACACAAATAACTTCTCTATGTAATAGTCCTTGAGAAGGACAAGCTGACATGAAATAATTTCCTCAATTGACATGGGAACTTGGGATTGTCCTCAGGTTCAAGGATGTCACTCAAACCCTCCCTTATTTTCTCTAGCTGAGAATGAAACATGTGCTAAACAAAATGCTTACCAGAAGCAAATTGATTAAGCAACTGATATTTCATGTTGCATGCTTGTAATCATGAGTGATGAGCTCTAGAAGCAACAAGAGCATAATGATGCTTATTATATGATTGAGCACCTTCAAAGGATGTTTGAAGGATAGGCTCGTCAGAAAGATTTGACAATAATAAGTGTAAGGCATATGTCATAGCCTATTTGTATATTCGAGGATTTAACTAAACTCAAATAAGAATGTAATAAGTAAATAGTGGATCTACCGTCAAAGAGATCTCGCAAAGTAATATCTGTCAAAGGATTCAGAAACAAGGTTCATCTACAGACTTGAAAAATTAATTCACTGGAAGAAGTTCAAGAAATTGATCATGCCTCAGTGATATAAATCAAGAGTGTGGATTTAATCAAGTGACAAAGATCTCGTCAGGGTATCAGATAATTACAAGGATTTAATCTGAAGAAAATCAAAGTGTCAAAGTCAAGACATGAAGAAACGTCACAGAAGTTAGTCACTCATGAACCAGACAGTACATCGAGTGTCAACATTGAAGTGGTGGAATTGATTCATAATTTTCAGTGATTTTCAGAAGATTTGCAGAAGAATGGTTGTTGCTCAAGATTAGTATTAATTCTCTATTAATTAATTAAGTCATATAATTTAATTAAGAAAATAAATTATATCTGCAAAGATTAATCTATTGATTAATTGAATTAATTGGTTAATTAATTCTGAATTAATATTATGCATTTTTAGAAATGATTTTGAATTAATATTCAAGATTAAATCAGCAAGAAAAATATTTGAACTGGTATGACAATTGGATTGTCATACCGAAAGTCTTTCCAAGCCATTTAGATAGTCCTACCGAAAGTTACACTAGGAGGAGGATTGTTTTGCTAGTTCATTCTGATTGTCTTGCTAGTTCTAACAATAGTCTTGCCGAAAGTTCTACTGGAAATGGATAGTCCTACCGAAAGTCTTGCTAGTTCAAAAGGATTGTCATACCAGCTATTTTCTATTCGGTGGATTGTTTAAAAAGCAGCAGAAGCATAACACATTTTCATCATCCAATATCAAACAAACAAAAGTCAACAAGCAAGAACATAGCAGAAAAGAAAAGCAAATATTTCATTCTTCATCTGCAGAAAATCAAGTTCATATTTCTAGTTTGTAAAGTTAAATCCAAACCACTAGAATTATTTATCTTGTTCTTGTGTAACAATCTAGCGGATCAAAATCCCTAGAACTTAATCTCAAATCGCGTTTAGCATTTGATTCTAATTATTGCAAAAATAGAAAAAGTTCATGTCGAATTTATTCTAAATTTGTGATAATTAATTTGAGATTAATTCCTTGTAATCGATACAGTTGTTGTAACACCTTTCAAGTTTAATAATATTTTTATTTAACTTGAATTTTGTTTCACATTTTTTATTCCGCATTTATTCGATTATTCGGTATTGTTTGTATTCAACCCCCCCTTCTACAAACTCATTGGGACCTAACAATTGGTATCAGAGCCTTCTGATTAATGAACAAATCAAGATCCTAGACTTTTGTGATTTTTCAACTCCTTGAATTTTTATTCATTCAAAAATTCATAATGACTTCACAAAAAGTTGGAACCGTTAAAATTCCACAATTTGATAAAGAGAATTATATTATGTGGAAGAAGAAGATGCTCTTGTTTTTACAAGTGGCAAATCCCAAATATTCAAACTTGTTAAAGAAGGGGATAAAAACTCCGATGGTTATTGAACCGGAGGTGATAGTAGATGATGTTGTGATCACCAAAGCCAGAACCTGTCCTAAAGATCCTGAAGATTTTACTCATGATGAAAAGGAAGAAGCCTCCTTGGATGTCAGCCTTCAATTAATTTTAATTGATTCCCTTGATCCCTTGATGAACAGACATGTGATGAACTGTAAAAATTCCAAACACATGTGGGAAACTATTGAGGTGATCAATGAAGGTACAGAGGAAGTTAGGGAGAACAAGTTGGAGATCCTAACCTCTGAGTATGAATATTTTAAATCAAATCCAGGAGAAGGAATTACTGAAGTGTTTGAGAGGTACAATGCGTTGATCAACAACCTGACCATAAATGGGAAATATTATTCAATCAAGGAGGTCAACAAAAAGTTCCTTTTAACACTGCCAACTCATCTTGAACATAGAATCACTGCCATTAGAGAAGCTAGAGATCTGAGTGAGATTTCTTTGGACAGGATCTATGGAGTGTTAAAAACCTATGAGTTGGAGCAGATTCAACAGAAGGAAGTCTACGAAAAGGATAGAATGGTCAGCACATCTACTGCACTTGTAGCTGAAGGTCAACAACAACTGCAATCTCAACAATTGGAGAGAATGGTACAGTGTTCCAAGGCTGAGGAAAATATGTTAGTAGCAGAATATGATCCTCCTACTACAAATCAATCAAGTGATGATTTTTATTCCTTGGAAGAGCTGGAGCAATTGGAAGACGAGTCAATGGCCCAAATTGTCAAGAGATTCTCCCATGTCAGATTCAAGAGGAATCCCAAGCTTAAGTACAAGTCCAACTACAACAAATTCCAGAAAGGTGGATCTTCATCCTCTAACACCAGCAATGGTGGATACAAAACAGGGATGGTTGATCGGAGCACCATTAGATGCTATAACTGCAATGAGTTGGGACACTTTGCCACAGAATGTAGGAAGCCAAAGCAAGTAAGAAAGAACTCTGAAAGGGCTTATCTGGCAAAGGGAAGAAGCTGGGATGATACTGACAGTGAAGATGAAGATGAAGGAAATCTTGCTCTTATGGCTATTGATGGAAAAGCTTCATCGTCAAGAATAGAGGTAAAACTTTCTGATAGTGAAATGGTTTATCATCTAAGAGGTAACTTAGATTGTGCACGTCGTGATAATGAACTGTAAAGTTTACAGATCACAGACCTTGAGAAAGAGGTCAATGAATTAAGACTTGTGCACATTAATCAAGACAAATTAAAAGAACAAGTATCTTTTCTAGAGAATAGAGTTGACTGTTATAGAAAACTCGAAACTATTCTCAAAGACAAGATCACCGATCTTGAGACTAAGGTTAGAGCCTACTTCAATTCTTGTTCGAAGGCTAAAGAGTTCTACAGTAAGCAATCTGTTAATCAAACATCTGGAATAGGTTATGATTATAATGTTGCTATTGGAGAATTATGCATAAACTCCCCTCCTCGTGTCTGTGCTAAAGGGAGGGAAGTACCACATGTGCTTAAGGGTGTTGATGAACCCCTCTATAAACCATCAATTGCTGAACCATTTGATGCGACCTCTTCTGTTATTCAGGAAGAAATACGTGCTGAAGATCATGCTAATGAGAAGGTTGTTTCCAAGTCAAGTGTGTCGAAAGTTCCAGTCAAAGTTGTGAAAGCAACTGAGACTAACTCAGACACACATGAGATGGATAACAAAAATGCCATGTCTGCCATGAATAAATTGCCTACTATTAATCACTCTCATAAAGCATGTGGTGTTTTTAATTGTATGTCTTGTGCTTTTAATATGATGTATGCTTATTTTAATGGTAAGCATGTTTCTAATGATAAGACTACTCCTCGTCAGCATGTGAATAACAAGAAGCATGATAGGTCTAAGACTGCTAGTCCTTCTAAGGCTAGAAAGGAGACATTTGTGCCTAAGCTTAAACAGAAATTTATTAAGGCTGTTTACAAGGTCAAATGTTCAGTCAGTGAGAAAGTTGAGACCATTAAAGTTAAAAATGTTGTTTTTCCTGACAAAGGACAATTCTACAAGTATGCCGGGCCCAACCAAGTTTGGGTTCCAAAGAAGGTCTAATCCATTTGTAGTGCAGGGTATTAAACAGGTGTAACCGGTAGTGTGGATTCTTGATAGTGGATCATCAAGACATATGATCGGAGATAGAACCCTGCTATCAAATATGGATTGAGAAAGCTGGCCCACTGATTACCTTTGGAGATAACAGCAAAGGTTTATCTGAGGGATATGGCTGCTTGCAAGCTGGGAATGTTATCATTGAAAATTTTGTATAGTGTGCTAGGTTATTATCAGGAAACATCATCTAACATATAGCACCAGTGACGAGACTTGAGAATATTACGACATATCAGGCACCTGCTGCACATTACACTTGGAATTGGACTCTAGTAAGATGTGTATAAGTGTACTCCTGGTTGGTGAGTCAAAAGAGGAAGTCAATGCACCATAGTTCATGGACTTTGCAGCTGCAGATCTATTGGACTATGCAATCTCTTCTTCACAATCTCACTTCAGGTTGGTATGAACTAGTGTACTACTCAAGCAATCGTCAAGAACATGGTATGGCACTCTAACTGAAGTTATTGTTTAATATGAACTAGTAGAGTCGTCATATTTTTAACTCTCTTATCATTAGGCACAATCATATTGTTTTATATATGCAGTGATATATTGGTTATGCAACATAACAATTAGTATCTAAAGTACTTGACAAGTATCGGTCAATGATATGTTGTTAACATTATGTTGCAGATATTTGTAAGCTTTTGACATGAATGAGAATTACTTAGACTTTACCCTAAGTGATCAATGTTTTATCAAAAACTCATTCATATTGAAAAACAAAATCAAACTTCTTTCTACATTAGTGATTTCTTATTTCATGTAAAATCTTTTGAAATCACTATTGTAAATCATTTTCTCTCTATTACCATATATTTTGTGATACATGTTCAGTCTCCAATGACTTTCTTTCATTGACAGTCATGAGGTTGAAAACCCACAACATCTATCCCAGACTGTAAAGACAAACATAGAAACAGAACCAACCAACACTCTCTTACCAATAAATATAGTATGAATGAGCGTGAGGGAGATAGTGCCTTAGTGCACCACATAAGGAAGGTTCTGTAGTCAACCCAGTAGCTCTGTCTCCTACATAGATGAGTAGTATTTAAACCGAGACAACTGCTAGCCCCCATACATCTTCTCAAAAAGATGTAATGGCTGAAAAGGCACAAAAACAGTTACTAGATTCATTCTCTCAACAGGGTGCGTCTATTGAAATTTTGCCTGTCTGCCAGGGTATCCGATGTAGTGTCACCACCTCAAACATAAACAATTCTTGATGCACAAGGAAAGGTTACACCCACAAAGGATGAGTTGACGGAAACAAGAGTTTCTACCATTTTAAGGTCAGATTCGATTGTTTAAGGTTCGTTAATGGACCAATTGCCTATACAGGTGTTAGGAGAGGATACTGATCCAAAAGCCATATGTCAGTGGTCAATGTCTACCTCCCCAGGCTTAAATCCCCTGGATGCATCTGCGGATAGTGGATCTGACATAGGCGCAGATCGGCAACTTGTTGACAATGATTCAGATATTACCTGATAAGTCACAAGGAAATGTCTTCACAGGCATTAGAAGGGAACTTTGATCTTTATGCTAAATTCGTTGGATCATTGTTTACCTTCCCAGAATTCAAATCTGGAACCCTAAAAGGGAAACTAGCAACTTGTAGATTATGACTCAGATTCATATGACGAGTTTAAGAAGGATGGGAATTTGCGAACTCCCATTGCACCACCTATGACCTCCTTAAGGATGGCTAAGGTGATTTTCCTTGCAGGTACAGCTGGATTATGGAGCTATGAGAGGAGTGATACACTTGTGAGAAAGAGTGTAAACACGAGTGGAGAGAAGAGTGAAACACATGTTAGGTACACTAAACAGAATCACACACTCACAGTGAGGAAGAAAGAGAAACTACTTGTTATTTCTTTTCCAACCAAGTGAATATGAGAACTCCTTCAGACAACGGCATACATTCCTTCTTTAAGGGGGAGATAAAAGCTTAAGTAATAGTTTGGAGGATTCCTCAACTAAGGGGGAGAAATAGCAGGGAGGAAGAAAAAGATCCTACATGTACACTACACCACACCATTGTTGTTTGTAACTACGGATCCTATTGTACGGGAGAGGTGGTACACACAAGGTGATTTTCTAGTAAGGGAAGAAGCTGTTAGGGGAGTACCATTGGTTTTTATCTGCGGATCCTATTGTACGGGAAAGGTGGTAAACGAAGGTGATCTTCTTTAATCAGTTGATTCTCATAGGGGGAGAAGCAAGAGAGATATGGGCTGCTCAACAGGAAATATGGTTGTACAAATGAAGATGTAACTACTTGAAGATATGTTCAGTCTAGAGGAACATCTATTTGGAATATGGAAAAGGTTAAATGTCATCCAGAACTTTTCTACTATTTACTTTGCATTTCTGTTTATATCTTTTTCTTATTTGTTAGTTGAGTTATCCTCTAGGTATTTGTGTGTTATTGTCTAACAAACAAATAGGGGGAGATTGTAAGGCATATGTCATAGCCTATTTGTATATTCGAGGATTTAACTCAACTCAAATAAGAATGTAATAAGTAAATAGTGGATCTACCGTCAAAGAGATCTCGCAAAGTAATATATGTCAAAGGATTCAGAAACAAGGTTCATCTACAGACTTGAGAAATTAATTCACTGGAAGAAGTTCAAGAAATTGATCATGCCTCAGTGATATAAATCAAGAGTGTGGATTTAATCAAGTGACAAAGATCTCGTCAGGGTATCAGATAATTACAAGGATTTAATCTGAAGAAAATCAAAGTGTCAAAGTCAAGACATGAAGAAATGTCACGGAAGTTAGTCACTCATGAACCAGACAGTACATCGAGTGTCAACATTGAAGTGGTGGAATTGATTCATAATTTTCAGTGATTTTCAGAAGATTTGCAGAAGAATGGTTGTTGCTCAAGATTAGTATTAATTCTCTATTAATTAATTAAGTCATATAATTTAATTAAGAAAATAAATTATATCTGCAAAGATTAATTTATTGATTAATTGAATTAATTGGTTAATTAATTCTGAATTAATATTATGCATTTTTCAGAAATGATTTTGAATTAATATTCAAGATTAAATCAGCAAGACAAATATTTGAACTGGTATGACAATTGGATTGTCATACAGAAAGTCTTTCCAAGCCATTTAGATAGTCCTACCGAAAGTTACATTAGGAGGAGGATTGTCTTTCTAGTTCATTCTGATTGTCTTGCTAGTTCTAACAATAGTCTTGCCGAAAGTTCTACTGGAAATGAATAGTCCTACCGATAGTCTTGCTAGTTCAAAAGGATTGTCATACGAGCTATTTTCTATTCGGTGGATTGTTTAAAAAGCAGCAGAAGCAGAACACATTTTCATCATCCAATATCAAACAAACAAAAGTCAACAAGCAAGAACATAGCAGAAAAGAAAAGCAAATATTTCATTCTTCATCTGCAGAAAATCAAGATCATATTTCTAGTTTGTAAAGTTAAATCCAAACCACTAGAATTATTCATCTTGTTCTTGTGTAACAATCTAGCGGATCAAAATCCCTAGAACTTAATCTCAAATCGCTTTTAGCATTTGATTCTAATTATTGCAAAAATAGAAAAAGTTCATGTCGAATTTATTCTAAATTTGTGATAATTAATTTGAGATTAATTCCTTGTAATCGATACAGTTGTTGTAACACCTTTCAAGTTTAATAATATTTTTATTTAACTTGAATTTTGTTTCACATTTTTTATTCCGCATTTATTTGATTATTCGGTATTGTTTGTATTCAACCCCCCCCCCTTCTACAAACTCATTGGGACCTAACAATAAGGCACCACACTTTTAAATTAATGGGAGAATAATATCTGGTTGGACCACATGTTCTAAAGATGATAGGTATATGTACCTTGATATTTTGGGTTTCAAGAATAGTCTAGAGACTTAGCTTGATTTGATCAAACAATCTTTGAACAACTTATATTCTTAGTTTGTTAAGAACAAAAAGGAATGAGATAGACAGAACACTCACTGAGTTATTAAGCATGTTTAGAACTACTGAAAATAACACGGTAAATGCATGAATTACGTCCATATTGATGATGTACACATGAAATGCAAATGGGAAAGTAAAGTGGATATGCAAGGTGAAGATTTGGTCTTATTCGGTGCTAAACCAAAGTCCAATCCCAAAGGGCTTTTGAAGCCTGATAGTGGTGTTGCTAAAGGAGATGATTGGCATTTCTGTGGAAATAACTGGATGATTGGAAGTTAAATTGTCGAGCTTGTTTGGAATACCTAAAGAAGAAGACTAGCAATGGTCAAACTTCAGGTATAGGGTTAGAATTGGAGCAAAAGTTGTTGCTCTAGTTGAAGAACTCGATACCTAATTTTTCCCATTCGGCAAGATTGAGAACTTGATAAATTGTTATTACGTGCCTGCCTTTAGTATTTACATTAAATAAATTTCTTATCAGAACAAGAAAGGTTTTCATTTTAATTAAATAAACAATAGTTGTTTATTCTATTTTAATGATAAGGATTATAATGTTGCACAATTAGTTAAAAATTTATATGTTCTAAGTTGACTCAAATCAAACATTCCCTCTAGCATTGTCGTTAAGCCATATTAATGAAAAATGCATTTCTGAGTTACATATAGATGAATATTTGGATAAGTTTGAGTTTGAATCATACGGAAGATGTGAACTTTGTCTTATTAATAAAATGACTTAAACTTCTTTTACTTGATCAGGTGAAAGGGCCACCGAATGATTAGGACTTATACATAATGATGTATGTGGTCGAATGCGTATGATGACAAGGGGTGGCTTATACTACTTCATAATATTTACTGATGATTTTAGTAGATATGGATATCTATGTCTTATGAAGAATAAATCTGATTCTTTTGAAGTGTTCAAAGAATATAAGGTCCAAGTAGAAAAGCAAACAGAGGAAAGTATAAAAGTTCTACGATCAGATCGTGGAGGAGAATACTTAAGCCTCGATTTCAAGAGTTTCTTGAAGGAGTGTGACAGTGTATCATAACTTACTCCTTCTGGAACACCACAATGGAATAGAGATTCTGAGAGGAGAAATTGTACCTTGTTGGACATAGTGCGATCGATGATGAGTCAAGCGGATCTTCCATTCAGTTTCTAGGGTTATGCTCTAGAAACAGCTGCATATACACTTAACCAAGTTCTAACTAAAGCGGTTCAAAATACTCCGTATGAGATATAGAGTGATAAATGTCATAACATGTCATTTATGAAAATTTAGGGACGTGAAGCGTTTGTAAAACATTTAGCCTCTAACAAGCTTGGACCAAAATTAGATAGATGCTATTTTCTGGGATACCCAAGTGAGACTGGGTATAGTTTTTTTATAATCCTTTTAAAAACAAAGTGTTTGTTGCTCGGGCCGCTGTATTTATTGAGGGAGAACTACTTTCTAAGAAAATCAGTGGGAGGATAATATATCTCGATGAAGATCGAGAATCACATGATAACATTGAACCACAGTTAGAATAAGATCTAGATGTACATCAAAATGTTAAAAGTAATCATGTCCAAGAAATACAGATTATTCGTAGATCTAGTAGGATTCACCATGAGCCCGGGAGAAATTATGAATTTCTTTTGACTCAAGATGGTGATGTGATGCTTACGGATAATGATAAGCCTCTCACCTACCAAGATGCTATATAAATGTTAGATTAATAAATGTCCTTAGAATATGATATGCAATTATATATCTCTAAGTACGTAACTTAGAAATGAGACTATGAGAATAGTATCAATATTCCTAAAGGTCCCTAGTCGAGTATTATTATTAAGGGACAATAATAATGCATTAAGATTGGTGTGTTTGTTGATTGATGATCACATCTCATTGATCATAGGTATGATGATACTAAAATAAAAAACACAGGCATATGTATATGTACATGGTGCTGGACAGACCCAATGTGAGATTCTACATGTCTGTTGTGTCATAAGTAATTCTCACAGTGATAATGATGTAATGGTCCCTATTGTGCATATGTTGTGTACTTGATGATTTTATAAACAAAACATCTAAGTGGATTTTACTTAGTGAAATAATGTAGCACTTGACGGATAAGAATTATAGTCCCGACAAATAACTCATTATAGTCTCGACGGATGTTAACTTATTATCCATCGAGTGAGTAGCTTATGTAATAATAAGTCTGTAGCACAGTTATGTATACACCTTTGTATAGAATCTGTAGTAGCATATAAGTCATGTTGACTTTAACTAGATATGCATAATAAGTTGATCAATTGTACATAAATGATGTCTTGTAATTCTGTATAAGTGAAATGAAGTCATATGCTTGTTTGCTACCCGACGGATAACCTACAAAGCAACCGACGGATGATCAACAACCCGACGGATGATCATGTACTCAACTAATAAAGAATTCAAACAGCAGTTGAACAGTGAAAGCTGAGCATAGCCGTTGAGATGTATACAAATCTACTGTGGAAGCCCATTAACCGGGTAATAGAGGACGAAAAGCAGCAAAGCTTAAGACTGATAGTTTTTATATTTGTTCAGTCTTTTTGACTTTGTAATATTGGTAATATATAAACCAAGAACGTAGCAAATAGAAAAAGTGTGAGAAACACAAAAACAGAGAAATCTTTGTAAGCAGAATTATTAGCATTTCCCTGTATTCTCAACAATTCAATTTGTAAGCAGCTGTGAGCATTCTTGCACACAGAGTCCTCTCGATATATAATATATATATCTCTGGTGGAATTGTTTAAATCCACCAGAAATTTTTTAAAGACTCTTGTTTTTAATTACTTATGTTTTGATTCAATTAAGTTTCTATTCCGTATTGTGCTAATCAAAACATTATATCTATATTCGAGTTAAACATTTTTATTTCGAGATTAAGGTTCAAGAATTCCATTCAACCCCCCTTCTGTAATTCTTGCTATATTGTTAAGGGACTAACAATTGGTATCAGAGCAAGCTCTTAATCTACAAAGAGTTTAAAGATCAAAATAATTCAGCAAGATGAACAAAAAAGACGTTGGAGTCAAGATTCCTTTTCTTGATAAAGATAATTACCATCATTGGAAGGTAAAGATTCATCTTCATATGCTTTCTCAAGATGAGGCCTATGTGGACTACATAGAAAGAGGTCCTCATGTTCCAATGAGAGCTGTAATAGGAAACGAGCCATCTGTTCCCAAACCAAGGCATGAATGGTCTAATCCTGACATTGAACAAGTCAGGAAGGATAAAAAGGCCATGAACATTCTGTTCAATGGAGTTGATGCAGACATGTTTGACAACATTATAAACTGCAAAACTGCCAAGGAAGTCTGGGATACTATACAGATAATTTGTGATGGCACTGAGCAAGTTAGAGAAAATAAAATGCAGCTCCTGATTCAGCAATATGAGCATTTTCACAATGAAGAAAGTGAGTCACTCACTGACATCTTTAGTAGATTCCAAAAACTACAAAATGCACTTAAGTTGCATGGAAGAGTATATTAGACTAAAGACTCTAATCTGAAATTCCTTAGATCTCTTCCAAAGGAATGGAAACCAATGACAGTCTCATTGAGAAACTCACAAGATTATAAAGAGTTTACTTTGGAGAAACTGTATGGCATCATGAAGACCTATGAGCTTGAGATAGAGCAGGATGAAAGGATGGAGAGAAGAAAGAAGAAAGGAGGATCCATTACACTAGTTGCTGATTTGGAAAAGGAGAAGGAAGTGAAGATGGAAGCTGTAGAATCAACTTCAAAGGTCTGTGAGAATAAGGGCAAGGGGCTAGCAACAGAAAGTGAAGATTCATTGAGCCAAGATGACATGGTGGACATTGATGAGCACCTAGCATTTCTTTCCAGGAGATTTTCCAAGCTCAAGTTCAAAAAGAACTTTGGAGCAGCCAAGCCAAATAGAAACATGGTGGATAAGTCAAAATTCAAATATTTCAAATGTGGCTTGGCAGGGCATTTTGCAAATGAGTGTAGAAAGTCAGATTCCAGTAATAAAAGGTTTGAGTCTGTGGATTATAAGTAAAAATACTTTGATCTACTCAAACAAAAGGAAAGGGCTTTCATTACACAAGAGAATGACTGGGTAGTAGATGGTTTGAATGAAGATGAAGATGTCAGCTATGTCAATCTAGCCCTAATGGCCAAGTCTGATGAAACAGAGACGAGTTCCTCAAGCAATCAGGTAATCACTACAAACCTTGCACTTTTATCTAAAGCTGAGTGTAATGATGCCATAAATGACATGTCTACATAATTGTATCATTTGTGTGTTACACTTAAGTCTCTTACTAAAGAAAATGCTAAAATCAAAGAAAACAACTTATTTTTAAGTGAGAGGAATAATGTGCTTGAGTCTCAGTTTGTTGAGTTTGAGAAACTAAAAATTGAGTGTAAGATTTCCAAGGAGGAATTAACTGAGTCCTTGAAAAGAAAGAGATTTTAAAGAAGCAGCTCGAGTGTGAACAAGAGCTCGAGTGTGAACAAGAGGTGATTAAAGCATGGAAAACATCCAGGGATGTCCTTGCTCAAATCACCAAAGTTCAAGGAATTGAGTCCTTTTATGATGAAACCTGGAAAAAGAATAAAGAGAAACTAGAACTTATTTTGGTAGATGGTTTGCTGATAGATGTAGACTCGACCGATGATGAGGACTATCCGTCGGATAACAAAAAGTGTTATCCGTCGAAAGATGAAAATCCTCATTCGTCGGTTATGAGCAAGCCCATTAGTAAAGCCAAACTAATCAAGCTAAATGAGAAGTATGGGTCTGTTTCCAAGAACTTTGTTTCAGGAGAGTTAAGTCAAGCTAAGGAAGGGAAAAAGGCTAATGTTGGTCACATGACTGTCAAACAGTTAAGTGACAGACTTGAGAAAATTGAGATAAAAACAGAGACTAAAAGGAAAAAAAATAGGAATGGTAAAGTAGGGATCAACAAACACAATAACTACACACCTGATAAATATGCTCCTAAAAAAATCTATGTCAAGTATGGTAGTGTAAATCATTTGTCTGTTAATTGCAAATCTGCCATGCCTACTCCCATGTCTGTTCAGTCTCAATTTCCCAACATGAATGCCATGCCTCCCATGCCTGTTAATGCTATGCCTACACATAATTGAAAGGAATATGTCCTAAGTCCAATCATGTATTATGATTTAGGAATAACTTTTGTGTAATCTGTTTTGATTTCATTGATATTAATAAAAGACTTGTTTTGTTTTTATTACGGGCTCTATCTATTTAAGTGTTTAAATAAGATATACCATAATTTAGAGTAAAGCTTTTTATGGATTATGATGAGATCATAATAGTGAGACCTAAAAAGATGATAACTCTAAACTTAAATAGTTCCTGGTCATAGGATTACTAACTGGTAATTAATAATCCGCAAAGATCGGTACATACTATGCTTGCTTCATTATGAAGGATGTCTGTTCTCATAGACATTTGTGTGGTGACACTATAGCTAGTATGTAGGTGCTTATTATAGAAGAAGTTCACTGAACATGACTCGCACAGCTGAACAACTGATGGAGTTCACTCACGTGTCAGCAGTTGTTCACATAGTGATAGTTGTACAAGTATCCTTAGACTTGAGGTCATCATAGTCATCTTGTGTACACTGAACTATGCTTTGGTTTAGTTCTTAGTCTCCAGGGACAATTATTAGGGCTCTTCTGGGTATAGGAATTTGTACACGAAGATAGTGTATGATCAATAAAGGATCTACCCCTTCCAGTGAAGGAAGCGAATGTTCAAGGCTGATCCACTTATGCTAGTTCAGGAATCTCTGGCCAGAGTAAATGAAATTAGAAAGGAGTTTCTAATTTGCATAGAACTACGCATAGTAAATGGTAAGCAAAGTGATTGAATTCGATAGGCTTGACATGAGATCCATGCCTTGTATTTAATCGGGACATTGTAGGGTAGAAGGAGTTTATTGTACGGTAACTATTCACTGAATAGGTTCTTGGTATTCTAAGCAATGAATTCATATTATCCGGATAGTCGCGATATGCTGAGAAGTATCCCTCACGATGTAGAATAAATGTGATTAATTAATTAATCATATTTAATAAATTAGAGAATTTATATAAATAATGATAAAATAGTTTTATTATTATTTATTTCTACTACCGGCTTAATATTGAACCTACAGGGTCACACCATAAAAAGAGAATGATTTAATGGTGGAGGAATTAATTAATAATGGCTAATAATTATTTATTTGTGAAATAAATAATTAATTGGCAAATTTAATAATTGATTAAATGAGATTTAATTGATTATAAATTAATTAAGAAAAGTTTTAATATTATTAATTAAAGGATTTAATTTTTGGAAATTAAATCAAGAGAGAGAATTATTTCTAAAGTGTTTAGAAAAAGGATTAATGATTAAAAGGTGTTTTAATTATTAATAAGAATAATAAATGGGATAATAATAATAATATTTATGGGAAAATTTCAACTGGAAATTTTGCCTAAAAATACACTATTATACACCCTAATTTTATTCCAACCTCGAAACCCGAAAACCCAAAAAGTTTGGAAAACCCAATTCTCTCCACCTCCTTCCTCCTCCTTAACATCATTTTCTTGGTGGATACCGGTGGAGTGCTTCACACTTGAGGAGCAACTGCTAAGGATCTCTGATCGTTGTCTCCGAATTATTTTAAAAGGTTAGATTCGATCCCTCGAATTTTTATTCACGATTTATATGCTTTTATTTGATAGTTTGTATGTGTAAAAGTGTTTTGCCATGCCCCCGCTGCGTTAAAAATCCAACATTGGTATCAGAGCATAGGTTGTATGTGGTAAAAATTTCAGAATTTTATGTGCTTGTATGAATTAATTATGATTTTTACAAGTTATATCATGAATTAATTTTGTCTGATGAGAAATCGTTTCTCAGAATAATTTTGAATGTAGATCTGGGTTCTACCAGTGTTGTAGATCGTCTGGGTATTTTTTCATAATTTTATGATGTATAGATTTTTTATTATGAATTTTTGAAGTTCTTATAATTAAATTCGTAATTAAATAAATCATATATACATATATATAAATTGTTTGTAAGTATGTATATATATCTGTACATCTGTGTGTTGTCTGTACTCTGTCTGTTAGCACAGGTACAACTGTCAGTCAGGCGCACGGAATTTCGTGCGGGAGTGTCAGGCGGCTGTATAGAATAAACAAAAAAAAAACTAGGGGTGTAACACATTCCGGGAATGCGTTACACACCTGTGGCGCATTCACGGAATGTGTTACACCCTTTAATGGCTGAAAAGGGGTGTAACGCATCACCGGAATGCGTTACAGCCCTTCTGTTGATTTTAAAATTGATTTTCTGGGAGTTTCGTAATTCCGTTTTGGGCGTGCTATATACCGTTGGATTCGTTTTTTCGAGACGGATCTAATCGTGTGATCAATTTGCGTTTATATAAAAGTTTTGAATTGTTTATATTTCCATGAAGTGTTTTAAAGTTGTTTTTGACTGTTTTAATTGCTTTTAAATGCTTCATGTGATACATAGAGATGTATATTGCTTGTTCTAATATGCTAGATGATGTAACAAGCCTACCTTGATGTTTATTCATGTTGATATATGTGATATATGCTTAGTTTATCATGCGATGATAGATTTAGGTGAACTTGAATGAACATAAGGCGTTTGTTAGACAACCTAGTATAGTGAAATTGTTTCATAACCTTAATAACAATATTATGAATACAATCATGAGATTCTTGTGTTTATGAAACACGTAATTGAATATGAATTTTCGATATGAGAGAAAGGATGATTCTGTCAACAACAGATTTCTATCTGTAAGAAAGGGTTATTAAGTGACGCCTCTTGACAATGCTCCACCCGATCTGGGAATCATCTGATTATTGATTATTGATTTGAAATATTTAAATTAAAAGGAAGAATATCTTTATAATATGATTATGATTGTAACGTAATATAATCCCTCTAAAATTAAATAATATCAAGTAGTAATTGGCCAATGACACAACGGGCTTGTGTCGGTCATAGCCTTCCAACATGATAGAAAAGTAGTTCTTATTTTTGAATCATTGTCGGTTCGTGCTACAGCCGAGGGCTTTGATTTTGAAATAAGAAATACTTGTCTATTACATAGAGATGTGTACATTGAATAAGAATCTAAAGGTCGGTACGTGCTATAGCCGTGGGCCTTTGGGGACTGATTCAATTGTACGGAATGTTGGGTTAGACTTGACTTAGAATATTGAGTTTGTCGTGCTACAGCCGAGACTGGATTATTCAAGAGGCTAAAGTTTGATTAGGGAATAACATGAGATGTAATTGATAAGAGTTGTCTGCCTATTGAACATTACATGGCGGTTCGTGCTACAGCCGGGGTCGTGTAATGGAATGTAGGATCCCTATTCCCATTAGCATTATGAATGCTTAATTTTTCACGTAGGGGGTTGAATAAATTAGATAAACTAGTGGGAGCCACTTATGAATAAAGACCCGATTCATATAGTGTTTTGAAATGAAATCGAATATTTGCTAAGTGTTGTTATGTGTTTATCATTTACAGATTTACTTTGTACTTTATGTGTTCTACACTATCACTTAGGAGCATACTGGATGCTCACAAATTGACTGGTCCTAATTATGCTGACTGGCTTCGAAACTTGAGAATTATTCTCAGGATTGAGAAGCTGGAATACGTGATTGACTCACCTAAGCCTACTGAACCTGCTAGTGATGCACATAATGATGAACATGTTATGTATCGTAAGTGGATAGATGATGCAAATGTTGCTCAATGCATCATGCTAGCTTCCATGAACATTGAGCTACAGAAGCAACATGAGCATATGGATGCTCACACTACCCTCATGCATCTACAAGAGTTGTATGATGTGGCAGGGAGGACAGCTCGATATGAGATATCAAAGGAGTTGTTCGGTTGTAGGATGTCTGAGGGATCATCTGTGAATGACCATGTAGTTAAGATGATCAATTTGATTGAACATCTTGGACAACTTGGTTTTGCCATGGATGGGGAGCTGAGCCAAGACTTGGTCTTGCAATCGCTTCCGAGTTCGTTCTCGCAGTTTGTTGTGAACTTTCACATGAATAAGTTGGATGTCAGCCTGCCTGAACTCCACAACATGTTGAAGACTGCGGAATTGAATTTTCCCCTTAAGAAGAGTTCTGTTCTTCTAATTGGTGAAGGTTCCAATCCTAAGAAAAGGAAGAGGAACTCTTCCAAGAAGAAGAAAGTAGGTGAGAAAACGCCGGTTCCACCAAAAGCTGAAGACCCCAAGAGCAAAGTTGTTTGCTTTCACTGTAACAAGGTGGGGCACTGGAAGAGGAACTGCAAGGTTTACCTTGCAGAATTGAAGAAGAAGAAGGGTAGTGAGACTACCACTTCTGATTCTGGTATGTTCATGATAGAAGTGAATATGTCATTAAATCAAATTTCTACTTGGGTATTAGATACCGCCTGTGGTTCTCATATCTGCAATTGTTGCAGGGACCAAGGAGAAGTAGGACTCTTGAAGAAGAGGAGGTGATTCTACTGATGGGAAAGGGAGCAAGAGTTGTTGCTGAAGATGTAGAATCATTTCATTTACATATGCCTACGGGCAAGACTATTGTTTTAAATAATTGTTATTTTGTTCCCTCGATTGTGAGGAATATTATTCCCATGTTAGACTTGGATGGATTTTTCATTTATTATTGAGAATAATGAATGTTCTATTCTTAGAGATAATATTCTTTATGGACATGGTACTTTAAATAATGGTCTGTATATATGTGATATAATTTACTTCATATTGAACAAACTAATAAAAGAAAAGGGATGATGAAAATCTCACTTCATAGTGGCACTGCAGTCTCCATTTAGTAGACATGGAGAGAGAGCTGCAGATTTGCTAGGAATGGTACACACAGATGTATGTGGACCAATGTCTACGCAAGCCATGGGTGGATTTTCATACTTCATTACTTTCATAGATGATAGATCTGGATTCGGATATGTGTTTGATGAAACACAAGTCTGAGGCCTTTGAAAAGTTCAAAGAATATAAGTATGAAGTGGAGAAACAACCAAACATAGTATTATAACTCTTCGATCAGATCGAGGTGGTGAATACTTTAATGGAGTGTTTCTAGATTATCTCAAAGTAAATGGTATAGTCTCCCAGTGGACGCCTCCAGATTGGTATCTAAAAGGAGAATCGAACTTTGTTAGACATAGTTCGGTCCATGATGAGCTATGCAAATCTTCCAGTATTCCTATGGGGTTATGCATTTGAAACCTCAGCATATTTACTGAATAAGGTGCTTTCCAAATCTGTTCCTCAAACTCCGTATGAGATATGGAAAGAAAGGAAACCGAGTCTTAAACACGTTAAGATTTGGGGATGTCCAGCTTATGTCAAGAAAGTTGACCCAGATAAGCTGGAATATCGATCCGTAAAATGTAGTTTTGTGGGATATCTTAAAGAGACTTTAGGGTATTACTTTTACACCGATCATCGGGTGTTTGTCTCCAGACATGCTACCTTCTTGGAAAAGGAGTTTATCCTTGAAGGAAATGGTGGGAGCAAAATTGAACTTGATGAAGTTCAAGAAGCACAAACTACTACGGATCAAGTGGGAACACCTGTTCTGACTGAACAACCTTTTGTGGAACAGCCCATTCATAGATCAGGGAGAGTGTCTCGCCAACCTGAGAGGTATTATGGCCTTGTCATTGAGAATGACAATGAGTTGTCGATCATTGATGATGACGACCCTGTGACCTATAATGAGGCTATGAGTAGTGTTGACTCAGAGAAATGACATAGTGCCATGAAATCCAGAATGGAATCTATGTGTACGGTATACAAAAGATAGATTATAGCAGATGGCCAGGTGGAGACCTTTAAGGCCAGGCTTTTGGAAAAAGGATTCAAACAAAGGCAATGGATTCACTTTGATGAAACCTTTTACCTGTAGCCCTGTTAAAATCAGTTCAGATTTTGCTTGCGATTGCTGCTTACTACGACTATGAGATCTGGCAATTTGCCATATGGTTTTCTTTCCAAGAGAAATAAAAACCTAGTGTGTAAGCTACTGCGAACCATATGTGGTTTAAAGCAAGCTTCTCGAAAGATGGAACATTCATTTTGATGAGACAATCAAAGAGTTTGATTTTATCAAAAACGCAGATGAACCATGCCTCTACAAAAGGGTTAGTGGGAGCGTGGTAACATTTCTTGTATTGTATTGAATTAGAGTTGACACACATAACAACATAGCAGACCCACTCACAAAGCTACTTTATGAAAGTCACTTTGATCGTCATGAAGACAAGATGGGTATTAGATACCAGAGTGATTGGCTTTAGTACAAGTGGGAGATTGAAAGGAATATGTCCTAAGTCCAATCATGTATTAGGATTTAGGAATAACTTTTGTGTAATCTGTTTTGATTTCATTGATATTAATAAAAGACTTGTTTTGTTTTTATTACGGGCTCTATCTATTTAAGTGTTTAAATAAGATATACCATAGTTTAGAGTAAAGCTTTTTATGGATTATGATGAGATCATAATAGTGAGACCTAAAAAGATGATAACTCTAAACTTAAATAGTTCTTGGTCATAGGATTACTAACTGGTAATTAATAATCCATAAAGATCGGTACATACTATGCTTGCTTCATTATGAAGGATGTCTGTTCTCATAAACATTTGTGTGGTGACACTATAGCTAGTATGTAGGTGCTTATTATAGAAGAAATTCACTGAACATGACTCGCACAGCTGAACAACTGATGGAGTTCACTCACGTGTCAGCAGTTGTTCACATAGTGATAGTTGTACAAGTATCCTTAGACTTGAGGTCATCATAGTCATCTTGTGTACACTGAACTATGCTTTGGTTTAGTTCTTAGTCTCCAGGGACAATTATTAGGGCTCTTCTGGGTATAGGAATTTGTACACAAAGATAGTGTATGATCAATAAAGGATCTACCCCTTTCAGTGAAGGAAGCGAATGTTCAAGGCTGATCCACTTATGCTAGTTCAGGAATCTCTGGCCAGAGTAAATGAAATTAGAAAGGAATTTCTAATTTGCATAGAACTACGCATAGTAAATGGTAAGTAAAGTGATTGAATTAGATAGGCTTGACACGAGATCCATGCCTTGTATTTAATCGGGACATTGTAGGGTAGAAGGAGTTTATTGTACGGTAACTATTCACTGAATAGGTTCTTGGTATTCTAAGCAGTGAATTCATATTATCCGGATAGTCGCGATATGCTGAGAAGTATCCCTCACGATGTAGAATAAATGTGATTAATTAATTAATCATATTTAATAAATTAGAGAATTTATATAAATAATGATAAAATAGTTTTATTATTATTTATTTCTACTACCGGCTTAATATTGAACCTACAGGGTCACACCATAAAAAGAGAATGATTTAATGGTGGAGGAATTAATTAATAACGGCTAATAATTATTTATTTGTGAAATAAATAATTAATTGGCAAATTTAATAATTGATTAAATGAGATTTAATTGATTATAAATTAATTAAGAAAAGTTCTTAATATTATTAATTAAAGGATTTAATTTTTGGAAATTAAATCAAGAGAGAGAATTATTTCTAAAGTGTTTAGAAAAAGGATTAATGATTAAAAGGTGTTTTAATTATTAATAAGAATAATAAATGGGATAATAATAATAATATTTATGGGAAAATTTCAACAGAAAATTTTGCCTATAAATACACTATTATAGACCCTAATTTTATTCCAACCTCGAAACCCGAAAACCCAAAAAGTTTGGAAAACCCAATTCTCTCCACCTCCTTCCTCCTCCTTAACATCGTTTTCTTGGTGGATACCGGTGGAGTGCTTCACACTTGAGGAGCAACTGCTAAGGATCTCTGATCGTTGTCTCCGAATTATTTTAAAAGGTTAGATTCGATCTCTCGAATTTTTATTCACAATTTATATGCTTTTATTTGATAGTTTGTATGTGGAAAAGTGTTTTGCCATGCCCCCGCTGCGTTAAAAATCCAACAATAATATGAATGCACAGTTTGCTAATATGCCATTTGCACCTAATCCATATTATGATGCATATATTATGCCTCAAATGCCATTTAGCATGCCTTACTGGAATAACATGTTTACACCAAGCATGCCATTTCCTGTTAGTCATAATATGCATGATAATTCTGTTGCATTTAGTGGTTTCAAAGG
Organism: Apium graveolens; assembly: GCF_009905375.1. Taxonomy (NCBI): domain Eukaryota; kingdom Viridiplantae; phylum Streptophyta; class Magnoliopsida; order Apiales; family Apiaceae; genus Apium; species Apium graveolens. The sequence goes on from NC_133651.1 coordinate 169,170,390, forward strand.
TACAACCCAATTGACTAAGGATGAATCTGAAATTCCTAAGTCAAATGAGATAAGATCTAAGAAACATAAGAAGAAAGCTAACAAGGCCGGACCCAAGGAAACTTGGGTACCAAAATCAACTTGATTTGATTTTGATGTGTGCAGGGAAAAAGAAGGAGGCTTTGATACTTGGATAGTGGTTGTTCAAGACATATGACTGGTGATTCTACCCTGCTCACAGAGTTTAAGGAGAGAGCTGGCCCAAGTATTACTTTTGGAGATGACAGCAAGGGTTATTGATAAGTGGCATTTTATACCACTTAGAACGTCTTAAAATGGCTTAAATTGGTGTCTTGAAATCAAGTAATTTGTGTATTTGATGCGTTTTTCTAGTGTTTATGCATTTCAGGGTATTAGTTGCATTTCGGGGGAGGAATCATCAAGAATAAGCCTTGGCATGTGTTCACCATTGCGAGAGGAAAGGAATGGGCAGATTACGGCGAAGAAACGGAGCAAACCTGGATTTTTTCCAGTAGAGGCCTGCGCGCCCGCGCAGCAATGCTGAGCGGCCGCGCAGCAACCTGCGCGCCCGCGCAGCTATGCTGAGCGGCCGCGCAGGGTCGGGGAAAAAGATAAATTATTTTAGACTTCTACTTCTGTTTGGCTTCCAACTTCTATGTAATCTGAGTTTTATGGGACTATTATATAGGTAGATTTGAGATGTTTTCACAGAGAGTATGAAGGTGATTATGTTTTAGATTGTGTTTTACGCAAGAAGCGAAGGAGATAAGGAAGAAGACCGATTTAGCACACCGCAACGAAGAGGAAGCATATTTTCTTGTGATTCTTGTTTCGTTGTAACGTTGGATGTTAGTTTTCTTGCTTTGACTTATTTACTCTTGTGACGTACTCTGTTTTAATATAATTAGTTTAGTTATTATTTTCTTGTGTTTGTTTGTCATGATTTTATATGAACCCATGATGGCGATAAGTTCTATTATGGGCTAATCGTGATCATGGGGTTGCAACAGATTTATTATGGAATTCTTTCGTTAATTGTTTAATACTTTAGTGTGTGATGATTGCATGATATCTAGTATTGGTTGTGCGTATTCGTCTTATGTGCGTCGCGAACATATAAGATAGGGTGTTAATCTCTTGTGAAGCGACGGTGGATCTTGAGATTTAGAACTTGCCATGCTAGCATAGGTTCATGTACGTTGAGCATGATTAGTGGGTAACTCTAACAGTTTTATTTGCCCTATGTAATCAAAAGGAATAACTTGAGCTTAAATCGTTGTGTTGTCAATTTCTGTAGACATATAGGAACTCAACATAATTGATGACTATTCAACTTCTATCTTAATTGTGGATGCTTGGTAGAATGGTATTCGTACAATGAAAGTTGGCTTTTATCAGTTTCGTGTTATTCGATTAATATCATCACTGTCACATGCTAAAGGTAATAACAATGGCTATAGAAGGAAGTAATAATGAAGTTGTGATCTCATGAGTGTTTTATTATTGATAAATTGAAGTGTTAGTTAAGTGGTTAATTAAGTAGTTAATTATAGTTAATATTTAATCAACAATTTTAAGTGTTATTATCTTAACATTGAGAAGTAATCATACATTGGTGAGTGAGTTTAATTAGACAATAATTTAGTCTGAGTCTCTGAGGGCACGAACTAGAAAATATTCTATATTACTTGCGAACGCGTATACTTGTGTGAATATTAGCGCGTGTTTTCGCCCTAACAAGTTTTTGGCGCCGCTGCCGGGGCCTCGGCGTATTTGTTTAGTTTATGTACTTACCATCATTGGTCATTAGGACTCAGTGATTAGGACGTAGTAGTTACTTACTCTTTTCGGTTGTGTTTCAGGTACTTTAGCAAGCGTTTATGCAAACTCGTTCTTGTGCTCGCAAGAGGACTTTAGATACAGCTGAGGAGACAGACGAAGTTCTTGATATTCCGGAGAAGTTAGATTTTGAGGATTCGGATTCAGGAACTGAGCAGAAAGAACCAGTAAACATGGGAGATCGTATTGTTCAAGCTGATCCAGCTCTTATGGATTTTTCTCGGCCTAAAATTGATGACATTCAGTCAAGCATCCTTCATCCGGCTATTCAAGCTAACACCTTTGAAATCAAGCCGGGCACTATTCAGATGGTGCAGAATTCTGTTTCTTTTGGAGGAGCGGCAACTGAAGACCCCAACATGCACATAAGGAATTTTGTCGAGATCTGCAGCACTTTTAAGTATAATGGCGTGACTGATGAGGCTATCAAGTTGAGGCTTTTCCCATTCTCACTGAGGGATAAGGCTAAAGACTGGTTACATTCTGAACCAGCTGGGTCCATCACTACGTGGCAAGATCTTGCGCAAAAGTTTCTGGTGAAGTTTTATCCGATGGCAAAGACTGCTGCTATGAGGAGTGCTCTTTCTCAGTTTGCGCAGCAACCTACAGAATCTATGTGCGAGGCTTGGGAACGCTACAAGGAAATGTTGAGAAAATGTCCACATCATGGAATGCCGGATTGGATGGTGATCACTGGTTTCTATAATGGTTTGGGGGCCCAATCTCGGCCCATGCTCGATGCAGCAGCTGGAGGAGCCTTATGGGCTAAAAGCTATACTGAGGCGTATAATCTTATAGAGACGATGACTGCAAATGAGCATCAAAACCCAACTCAGAGGATGACGTCAGGAAAGGTAGCAGGTATTCTGGAAGTTGATGCAGCCACCGCTATTGCAGCCCAGCTCCAAGCGCTATCAATGAAGGTTGATTCTCTGGCTACGTATGGAGTTAATCAAATAGCTATGGTTTGTGAGCTTTGTGCAGGTTCTCATGCTACGGATCAGTGTTCTCTTGTCAATGAATCTGTTCAGTATGTGAATAATTATCAGCGACAACAGCAGCCTGTGCCAGCGACCTATCATCCTAATAACAGAAATCATCCAAATTTCAGATGGGGGAATAATCAGAATGCTATTCAGTCACCATATCAGCAAGGAGTGAGTAAACAGTTTAACCCACCTGGATTCCAGCAACCACATCAGTATGCTACAAGGCAATCATATCCTCAACAGGGAAGTACAGCTGCACCCACTAGTGCTGATTTTGAGGAACTTAAGCTGTTGTGCAAGAGTCAGGCGGTTTCTATCAAGACCTTGGAAAATCAAATCGGTCAATTAGCCAATGCAGTGCTCAATCGTCAACCTGGCACTTTTCCCAGTGACACGGAAGTACCAGGCAGGAAGGAAGCTAAAGAGCAAGTCAAGGCTATTACCTTAAGGTCTGGAAAAGTGGCTGATGCTGAAAAGGCAAAGGAAGTCGAAGCTGAAGTTAGAGATGAAGAATCTAAGCAAAAGGAGAAAGCGGCGGAATCAAGGAAGACTACTGTTGAACACACTCTGCCTGAGGCTAATACAGGGGAGAAACAGCTCTATCCTCCACCACCTTTTCCTAAGAGATTGCAGCAACAAAAGCTGGATAGACAGTTCGGGAAGTTTCTGGAGGTGTTCAAGAAACTTCACATCAATATACCTTTCGCTGAGGCTCTGGAACAAATGCCTAGTTATGCGAAGTTTATAAAAACTATTCTTGCAAGGAAGGTGAAACTGGATGACCTTGAAACCGTTGCTCTCACGGAAGAATGCAGCGCTGTTCTGCAGCAAAAGTTACCACCAAAACTGAAAGATCCAGGAAGCTTCACCATTCCTTGCACCATTGGCAATCTAACTTTTGACAAGTGCCTTTGTGATTTGGGAGCAAGCATTAATCTGATGCCGTTGTCGATCTTTAAAAAGCTGGATCTGCCTGATCCAAAACCCACATACATGTCGCTACAATTGGCTGACCGTTCCATTACTTACCCAAGGGGCATAGTTGAGGATGTGCTCGTCAAGGTGGATAAGCTCTTCTTTCCAGCAGATTTTGTTATTCTGGATTTTGAGGAAGATAAGAAGATTCCCATAATCTTGGGAAGGCCTTTCTTGGCTACTGGCCGTACCTTGATAGATGTGCAAAAAGGTGAACTTACTATGCGGGTCCAAGATCAGGATGTGACCTTCAATATATTCAAGGCAATGAAATTCCCTACAGAAGATGAGGAGTGCTTAAAAGTGGATGTGATTGATACTGCGGTTACTTCGGAACTCGATCACATGCTAATGTCTGATGCATTGGAAAAGGCCTTAGTGGGGGATTTTGACAGCGATGATGAAGATAGCAACGAGCAATTACAATATCTGAACGCTTCTCCATGGAAGCGAAAGCTGGACATACCATTTGAATCTCTTGGTACTTATGACCTTAAGAATGCTGAAGGGAAGCTCAAACCATCAATAGAGGAAGCACCTACCTTGGAGCTCAAACCATTACCTGAACACTTGAGGTATGCTTTTTTAGGTGATTCATCTACGTTACCTGTTATTATTTCATCTGACCTTTCAGGTAGTGAGGAAGACAAGCTCTTAAGGATTTTGAGAGAATTCAAATCGGCTATAGGATGGACCATAGCAGACATCAAGGGGATAAGTCCTTCATATTGTATGCATAAAATTCTGCTAGAGGAAGGTAGTAATCCAACTGTGGAACAGCAGCGAAGACTGAATCCCATCATGAAGGAGGTGGTGAAGAAAGAAATTCTGAAATGGCTAGATGCAGGCATCATTTATCCTATTTCTGACAGCTCGTGGGTGAGCCCCGTACAATGTGTACCTAAGAAGGGAGGTATCACTGTGGTCGCAAATGAAAAGAATGAGCTCATCCCTACTCGAACAGTTACAGGATGGAGAGTATGCATGGATTATAGAAAATTGAACAAAGCCACAAGGAAGGATCACTTCCCCCTTCCATTTATTGATCAAATGCTTGACAGATTGGCGGGTCATGAGTATTTTTGTCTTCTGGATGGTTATTCCGGGTATAATCAGATTTGTATTGCACCAGAGGATCAGGAAAAGACTACCTTCACTTGTCCATTTGGCACATTTGCTTTTCGCAGAGTTTCGTTTGGGTTATGTGGCGCCCGGCCACTTTTCAGAGATGTCTGATGGCTATATTCTCTAACATGATTAGAAATAACGTCGAAGTGTTCATGGATGACTTCTCCGTCTTTGGACACTCATATGATGAATGTTTGAATAATCTGCGCGCCGTACTCAAAAGATGCGTGGAAACTAATTTGGTACTTAATTGGGAGAAATGTCATTTTATGGTGCGTGAAGGAATTATCCTTGGGCATAAGGTCTCTAGCAAGGGTCTGGAGGTGGACAAGGCCAAGGTGGGAGTCATTGAAAATCTTCCCCCACCTAATTCTGTGAAAGGAATCCGTAGTTTTCTTGGTCATGCGGGTTTTTATCGGCGATTCATCAAGGACTTTTCAAAGATATCTAAGCCGTTGTGCAATTTGCTTGAGAAAGATGTGCCGTTCAAATTTGATGATGAATGTTTGGCAGCATTCGAGACTCTCAAGAAGAGTTTGATCACTGCACCAGTTATTACAGCACCAGATTGGACATAATCGTTTGAGATGATGTATGATGCGAGTGATTATGCGGTAGGTGCAGTTCTGGGACAGCGCAAGAAAAATCTCTTCCATGTGGTCTACTATGCGAGTAAGACTTTAAATGGTGCCCAATTGAACTACACCACTACTGAGAAGGAGCTTTTGGCTATAGTCTTTGGCTTTGAGAAATTTCGATCTTATCTGCTTGGTACGAAAGTAACAGTATTCACTGATCATGCAGCTATTCGCTATCTGGTTTCTAAGAAGGATTCGAAGCCGAGACTCATTCGTTGGGTGCTTTTACTTCAGGAATTTGAGTTAGAGATCAAAGATAGAAAAGGTACTGAGAATCAAGTAGTTGACCATCTCTCTAGGTTGGAGAATCCCGATTCTACTTCACAAGATAGGACGTTAATCAATGAATCTTTTCCGGATGAGCAGTTGTTTGCAATTCAGGAGGAAGAACCATGGTTTGCATATATTGTAAACTATCTCGTCAGCAATATAATGCCTCTTAATTTGACATCCGCTCAAAAGAAGAAGTTTCTGCATGAGGTGAAGTGGTATATGTGGGATGAACCATATTTGTTTAGACAGGGAGCTGACTAGATCATCAGGAGATCTATCCCGTTCTGTGAGACGGAGGGGATATTACGAGACTGCCATTCCACGGTTTATGGTGGACACTATGGAGGTGAGAAGACGGCAGCTCGTATTCTGCAAGCAGGTTTTTTCTGGCCTACTTTGTTCAAGGATGCTCATCAGTTTGTTTTAAGGTGTGATCGTTGCCAAAGAGTGGGAAATTTGTCAAGGAAGGATGAGATGCCATTAAATGTGATGCTTGAAGTCGAGGTCTTTGATGTGTGGGGAATCAATTTCATGGGGCCTTTTATCGCGTCTTGCAATAATCAGTACATCTTGCTGGCAGTCGATTATGTCTCAAAATGGGTCGAAGTTAAAGCTTTACCGACAAATGATGCAAAGGCAGTGCTAAATTTTCTTCATAAGCAAATTTTCACAAGGTTTGGAACACCTCGGGTAATCATAAGTGATGAAGAATCGCATTTTTGCAACCGTAAGTTCACTTCTATGATGCAGCGTTATAATGTGAATTATCGAGTAGCTACTGCCTATCATCCGTAAACAAATGGTCAAGCGGAAGTGTCTAACAGAGAGATAAAGTGTATTCTAGAGAAGGTTGTTTGTCCGTCAAGGAAGGATTGGTCTTTAAAGCTCGATGAAGCTGTTTGGGCTTACAGAACTGCATACAAATCTCCACTTGGGATGTCACCATTTCAGTTGGTGTACGGTAAGGGATGTCATCTACCGGCGGAGCTTGAGCATAAGGCCTACTGGGCATTGAAGAAATTGAACCTGGATTTAGATGCAGCTGGTAAGAAAAGAATGCTTCAGCTTAATGAACTTGATGAATTTCGACTTCAAGCGTACGAGAATAAAAAAATGTATAAGGAAAAGGTGAAGAGGTGGCACGATAGGAAGCTACATCCTAAGTTATTTGTGCCAGGGCAACAAGTTCTTTTATTCAACTCTCGGCTCCGACTTTTTCCTGGGAAGTTGAAATCAAGGTGGTCTGGACCTTTTATTGTCAAAACTGTGTTTCCACATGGAGCGGTGGAAATTTTTGAGAATGATTCGGACCAAGCATTCAAGGTTAATGGTCAGCGGTTGAAGCACTACTATGGGGATATGGCAAACCGAGAGGTGGTTAGTGCCATTTTGTTGACTACTTGAGAAAGGTACGGAACGTCAAGCTAATGACGAAAAAAAGCGTTGCGTGGGAGGCAACCCATGAATTGTTGTTACAGGAACCCTTAGAAGTTAATAACCTATCCAAAAACACAAAAAAATCAGAAAACAGGGGCTGAAATTTTTTTTTTCCAGAGACCCTCTGCGCGCCCGAAAATTTCCAGAAAATTTTTTACAGTTCAGAAAAAAAAAAACAAACAAAAACACAAAAATAGTTTTAGCCCATAAACCCATGAATTGTTCCCATTACCCCATCATTTTATCCCTTAATTCCCAAACCCTAATCTAATCCACACCCTATACATACATACACCTATCCTACATATCTCCCACAAAACTTCCTACACTTAAACCCTCTCACAAACATCAAAAATCAGTTCTTACACACTTTTATTCACGAATCAATGGCACCCAAGAGAGCACGCACTATTGACAGCAACAGCACAGTTCCTACTGCTGATTCATCGAGGGGTACTGCTGCAAGGCCTCGGTTAACTGACAGAGCTGCGGAGGAGGAGTACACTAGGCTGTTGGGGAAGCCGATTCTGAAGGAGAGGGGGTTTTTACCATCAGGGAGGGATGGTGAGTTATTGCCCATGATTGCAGAGAAGGGGTGGATAGCTTTTTGTGAGTCACCCGAAACAGTACCGATGAGTGTTGTTCGCGAGTTCTACGCGAACGCGAAGGCTGAAAAGAATGGGTTTTCTGTAGTCCGTGGGCTGACGGTTGATTATCATCCTGCGGCGATTCGCCGTGTGATTGGACAGCGAGAGAGGAAGCCCGAGGAGGAGAACTGGAATGAAAAGACTGCTGAGGATTTTGACTTAGATTTGATTTGTGCGACTCTCTGTCGACCGGGCACAGTTTGGACCCGCAGTCCAGGCAATAATGAGTATCGTCACTTTCCGGTGATCGCCATGAACAGGTATGCCCGTGCATGGAATGCATTTATATGTGCTAATATTTTGCCTTCTTCATATGCACACGAGGTCACAGTTGAGAGAGCACAGTTGTTGTGGGGAATTCTGCATGATGAGTACTATGTGGACCTTGGTGAGTTTATCTACCAAGGAATTCTGAAGTTTTTGAGGGGAGCAAAGCATTTGAACATCCCTTATGCATCCACGGTTACGAAGCTATGCCGAGCAGTGGGAGTGAACTGGCCGGCTCATGAGCAGTTGCAGTTGCCAGCAGCTCCGATTGATTCTGGCACTCTGAATGGGATGCAGGAGTGGACCGGTGGTGAGTCTGAGGAGCATGGGCTGGGTTATCGTCTTCCAGGAGGGCGTCCAGCACGAGGTGCTACTATGGCTAGGCCAGGGCGTGGTGAGGCTGGTTCTTCGAGAGCTCAGGAGGGTGCTGGGATGTGTGATGCCCAGTATAGGAGGCTTTCACGGCGGATGGATGCCATGTATGAGACGCAAAGCAGGTTTGCTCAGGAGCTCACCCTTGCGTTAGGGACTGCTTTTCGAGGCCTTGGAGCTGATATCCAGTGGCCAGTTTTTGGTGAGGACTCTGCATACCCACCGCCTGATACTCCACCCACTGAGGGTGATGATGATGATGACTCCGAGTAGGTATACCCTGTGTTCCTTTCTACTACTTTCATTGAGGACAGTGAAGATTTTTAGTTTGGGGGTGGTAGTTAAGGAATATTGTGTGTGTGTGTCATTTAGTTGCATATTCATGATAGTTTAGTTCATATAGTTGGATAATTTATGCCATTTAGTTTTTTTTATGAATGTCATGTAGCTCATGCATTTACCATGATCCCTTTTGCAATAAGTTATCGACTGAATTGTGATATTGATGCGAGTGTAGTGATAGCATTAAAGTGATATTAAGTTGTGTAGGTTGATATGCATGCTAGAAACAATTGTAAGTCCACTAAGTCTTAAAGAATGCGTAAGGGCTAGATTGTTGTTATCATTTGGTTGTTTTCAAGGTCAATCTACTTATTATGCTTAGAATTCGATTATAGGTTCTTAGTGATAAAGACATGAAAAAAGAAAAAATTTTAGAGAAAAAAATATGGAAGTTGTTGCTAGTTGTGGCTAGGCGTCAAATGGCTAGTAGCCGGCTCGCATATGTTGCGAGTAGTCTAGGGTTGAGCAAGATGGAGCGAAACGCACTTGCTCAGAAGTTATTAAAAAAAAATAAAAAATAAAATAAATTTTTTTTTTTGCATAATTGATCAAGAGTGGGCTCTTTGGTATTCGAGTTATTAAGTTCTTAGGGGACTTTGTGCCTAGTGACCTAAGGCTTTTAGAGTCTGGGATCCGCTAACCTAACGCTCGTTACATGGATACCATTGTATAAGTCTTTTGTGGACCTCACTCATTGCACGGTCAAATAAGCATTTGAGTTGTAAATAAAAAGCACGATTCCGTAGTAAGCTCCAGAGTTCTTGTAGTGTTGTATATCACTTTGTGCCTAGAATTTTTATTCTTTGTATAATCGTAGGATTGCCTTGAGGATAGTCTAGTCATAGTAATTGGTCTAGTTCCGAAGCATATCTGTTAAGCATTTGCACACACCACATTTCTGGTTGTATGTCCGTTTGCATGAGTTTATTGATCTTTAGTTGTCTAACTGCATTCGTTGAGATGTGACAATTTGGTTGGTTAATTGTAGTAAGGGGGATCGTTGCATTTTCATATAGATTGCATTCATGCATATTTTTATTTGTTTTTGAGTCTGTGACGCTTAAGGACAAGCATCGATTTAAGTTTGGGGGTGTGATAAGTGGCATTTTATACCACTTAGAACGTCTTAAAATGGCTTAAATTGGTGTCTTGAAATCAAGTATTTTGTGTATTTGATGCGTTTTTCTAGTGTTTATGCATTTCAGGGTATTAGTTGCATTTCGGGGGAGGAATCATCAAGAATAAGCCTTGGCATGTGTTCACCATTCCGAGAGGAAAGGAATGGGCAGATTACGGCGAAGAAACGGAGCAAACCTGGATTTTTTCCAGTAGAGGCCTGCGCGCCCGCGCAACAATGCTGAGCGGCCGCGCAGCAACCTGCGCGCCCGCGCAGCTATGCTGAGCGGCCGCGCAGGGTCGGGGAAAAAGATAAATTATTTTAGACTTCTACTTCTGTTTGGCTTCCAACTTCTATGTAATCTGAGTTTTATGGGACTATTATATAGGTAGATTTGAGACGTTTTCACAGAGAGTATGAAGGTGATTATGTTTTAGATTGTGTTTTACGCAAGAAGCGAAGGAGATAAGGAAGAAGACCGATTTAGCACACCGCAACGAAGAGGAAGCATATTTTCTTGTGATTCTTGTTTCATTGTAACGTTGGATGCTAGTTTTCTTGCTTTGACTTATTTACTCTTGTGACGTACTCTGTTTTAATATAATTAGTTTAGTTATTATTTTCTTGTGTTTGTTTGTCATGATTTCATATGAACCCATGATGGCGATAAGTTCTATTATGGGCTAATCGTGATCATGGGGTTGCAACGGATTTATTATGGAAGTCTTTAGTTAATTGTTTAATACTTTAGTGTGTGATGATTGCATGATATCTGGTATTGGTTGTGCGTATTCATCTTATGTGCGTCGCGAACATATAAGATAGGGTGTTAATCTCTTGTGAAGCGACGGTGGATCTTGAGATTTAGAACTTGCCATGCTAGCATAGGTTCATTTACGTTGAGCATGATTAGTGGGTAACTCTAACAGTTTTATTTGCCCTATGTAATCAAAAGGAATAACTTGAGCTTAAATCGTTGTGTTGTCAATTTCTATAGACATATAGGAACTCAACATAATTGATGACTATTCAACTTCTATCTTAATTGTGGATGCTTGGTAGAATGGTATTAGTACAATGAAAGTTGGCTTTTATCAGTTTCGTGTTATTCGATTAATATCATCACTGTCACATGCTAAAGGTAATAACAATGGCTATAGAAGGAACTAATAATGAAGTTGTGATCTCATGAGTGTTTTATTATTGATAAATTGAAGTGTTAGTTAGATGGTTAATTAAGTAGTTAATTATAGTTAATATTTAATCAACAATTTTAAGTGTTATTATCTTAACATTGAGAAGTAATCATACATTGGTGAGTGAGTTTAATTAGACAATAATTTAGTCTGAGTCTCTGAGGGAACGAACTAGAAAATATTCTATATTACTTGCGAACGCGTATACTTGCGTGAATATTAGCGCGTGTTTTCTCCCTAACAGTTATACTGTGGGATATGGCTTGATTTCAAAGGACAATGTCATCATTGAAGAGGTTGCCTTAGTGGATGGTCTCAAACACAATCTGTTGAGTATCAGCCAGCTTTCTGACAAAGGCAATTCAGTAACCTTCAACAAAGAAGCCTGTGTTGTGACTAATAGTCAAAGCAACAAAGTGGTTCTCACCGGTGTGAGAAGAGGAAATGTGTACCTAGCTGACTTCAACTCAACTAAAGCAGAATCTGTAACTTGTCTTCTCAGTAAAGCAAGTCAAGATGAAAGTTGGCTATGGCACAAGAAGTTATCTCATTTAAACTTCAAGACCATGAATGAGCTGGTAAAGAAGGAACTAGTAAGAGGCATTCCTCTAGTGGAGTTTACAAAGGCTGGACTGTGTGATGCCTGCCAAAAAGGGAAGCAGATTAAAGCATCATTCAGGAAGAAACTTGATTCAGCAATTGAAGAGCCTTTGCAACTGCTTCACATGGATCTGTTTGGATCAGTCAATGTATTGTCAATCTCAAGGAAAAGATTTTTTCTAGTAATTGTAGATGATTTCTCAAAGTTCTCTTGGACATATTTCTTAAAGTCTAAAGATGAGGCTAGTGAAATCATCATCAATCACATAAGGCAAGTCAACAATCATCTTGATTTCAAAGTTAGAAGAATCAGGAGTGACAATGGAACTGAGTTCAAGAATTCTATCATGAGAGCATTTTGTGAGGAAAATGGGATTCTGCATGAGTTTTCAGATGTAAGGACTCCACAACAGAATGGAGTAGTGGAAAGGAAGAATAGATCACTTATTGAAGCTGTAAGGACAATGCTTGAAGAATCTAAACTACCAACATATATTTGGGCTGAAGCTGTTAATACTGCATGCTACACTCAGAACATTTCTCTGATTAATCAAGCAAGATGCATGACTCCCTATCAATTGTTCAAGAACAAGAAGCCAACTCTGAATTTTCTTCATGTCTTTGGCTGTAAATGCTATATTCTGAGAAATCAAACTGATCAAAATGGGAAGTTTGATGCTAAAGTAGATGAAGGAATTTTTCTTGGATATGTTGTTGGGAAAGCATATAGAGTCTATAATCTAAGAACCAACATTGTTGTGGAATCTATACATGTTGTGTTTGATGATAAAAGGATTGAAGGACTGGAAGATGGAGATTACCATGGGAGCCTGAAATTCGACAATGTTGAGATGGTTAGTGATGAAAGTGATGATGAGAGTGATCAAGAAATAGTGTCTAAGGATAATGCAGACAAATCTACCACCAATGAAGCACAAAACTCAACATCCGTCGAGTTGCATAATGCTTCATCCGTCGGAAGGCAATCTGTGTTATCCGTCGGAAGACAACCTGCCTCATCCGTCGGTATTCAAAATTCACCATCCATCGGGTTATCAAAAGGAGCAGGAAGTCAAGACAGATCACCTACAGAAAATTCTCGTTTCTCAAATCAAAGATCCACAAACTCAGGGGGAGTTTCTAGCAATCAAAACTCAATCACACATCAAGACTATCATGAGGCCTCTTCATCTAGAGCTAATCTACCTCAGCAAAGGAAATGGATAAAAGATCACCCCTTTGAACTTATTATTGGTGATGTTTCTTCTAGAGTTCAAACTAGGAGAGCAACTCAGGAAGAATGTCTATACAGCAGCTTTCTGTCAAAGGAAGAACCAAAGAAGGTAGAAGAAGCTTTGTTAGATCCTGATTGGATTTTAGCTATGCAGAAGGAGCTAAACCAATTTGAAAGGAATAAAGTATGGAAGCAGGTACCCAAGCCTAAAGGAAAGAATCCAATAGACACCAAGTGGGTATTCAGAACAAGATGGATGAAAATGGCATAGTAGTCAGGAACAAAGCTAGATTGGTTGCAACGGGCTATTGTCAGCAAGAGAGAATAGATTTTGATGAAACATTTTCTCCTGTTGCAAGACTTGAAGCCATCAGAATCTTCTTAGCCTATGCAGCCCATGCCAATTTCAAGGTCTATCAAATGGATGTCAAAAGTGCCTTTCTGAATGGAGATTTGGAGGAAGAAGTATATGTCAGTCAACCTCCTGGCTTTGAAGATCCAAATTTTCCAGAATATGTCTATTATCTTCTAAAAGCACTTTATGGACTGAAGCAAGCACCTAGAGCCTGGTATGACACTTTATTGAAGTTCCTTTTGGAAAATCACTTCACCAGAGGTACTGTAGATAAAACTTTATTTTTCAGAAATGTTAATGGCTCTAGCATACTTGTTCAAATTTATGTAGATGATATTACTTTTGGTTCTACAGATGAGAAACTTTGCAAAAAGTTTGCCAAATTGATGCAAAGTAAGTATGAAATGAGTATGATGGGAGAACTGATTTACTTTCTTGGTTTACAAGTTAAGCAAGTTAGTGATGGAATATTCATTAGTTAAACTAAATATATTTTTGATCTTTTAAAGAAGTTTGATCTAATGGATTGCACATCTGCAAAAACTCCCATGGCCACTGCAACTAAGCTTGAATTAAACACTACTGAAAAGTCTGTGGATATTTCAAGTTATAGAGGCATGGTTGGCTCACTTCTGTACTTAACAGCTAGTAGGCCAGATATAATGTTTGCTACATGTTTGTGTGCTAGATTTCAGGCTGATCCTAGAGAATCTCACTTGATAGCTATTAAGAGAATTTTCAGATATCTCAAGGGAACACCAAAACTTGGCATTTGGTACCCTAGAGACTCTGGTTTTGATCTAACTGGTTATTCAGATGCAGATTATGCAGGTTGTAGAATTGACAGAAAGAGCACAACAGGAACCTGTCAATTTCTAGGAAACAAGCTTGTGTTAGGTTCAGTAAAAAGCAAAATTCAGTTTCTACTTCTACAGCTGAAGCTGAATATATTGCTGCTGGCTGTTGCTGTGCACAGATTTTATGGATGAAAAATCAATTGCTAGACTATGGTTTGCAAGTTGAGAGAATTCCTATTTTCTGTGATAACATAAGTGCAATTGCCATCACTGAAAATCCAGTGCAACATTCAAGGACAAAGCACATAGACATCAAGTACCATTTCATAAGGGAACATGTAATGAATGGTACTGTGGAGTTACATTTTGTTCCAAGTGAGAAGCAACTTGCAGATATCTTTACCAAGCCACTGGATGAATCCACCTTTTCAAGGTTGGTAAGTGAGATAGGTATGCTTAATTATGCTTAAATTTAGCTGAGTTATTTTGCAAATTGTAATGTAGCCAGAAATTTAGTTGACTTTTAAGTCTTCGATGAGATTTTGGCTAAGTCAAAATTTGCATCTCGAGGGATGACCCTTATCCATCGAGTTTAGTCATCCGTCGATATACTAGTCGCTAATAAAAGTCAATTACTTTTCTGGAATACTTTATGACTCGACGGATATCAGTTTATCCTCATCCGTCGAATTGTCTAAATCACAACCGTTAATTCCCTGAACATTATCCATCGAGTATACTTACAGTTTGTAAGCATTACACGACGGATAATGGGTGGAATTCTTACAGTTTATTTTTAAAACGGCTATTTTAGGCAATTTCTATTGGTTAATTTACTTTTCTTTATTATTTTTATCCGTTGTTTTTGAGATAGTATAAAAGCTTATTTCATTCCAATTATTTTCTTTTATCACTCTCAAATTCAACTGCTTCTATTTTATTCTCTCTCCAGCAAATCTTCTCTTTCTCTCTTCAAGCTTTCTTTCTCTAACAATGGCACCTGTAGTAAAGATTATATC
This sequence comes from Apium graveolens, assembly GCF_009905375.1. Lineage (NCBI taxonomy): Eukaryota > Viridiplantae > Streptophyta > Magnoliopsida > Apiales > Apiaceae > Apium > Apium graveolens. Next base: position 169,185,615 of record NC_133651.1, read on the forward strand.
TCAAACTGGGTTCATTTATGAGAAGAACAACTTCACTACTTTGGTCAATAAAGGGTATTCAGCAATCAGAAGACTATCACAAGATGATGGACTTTGTGAAGAACTGCAAGTTAAATTACGCCATGCTGGAATCACCCACAATTTTCTGTGAAGTTGTTGAAGAGATGTGGACCACTGCAATCTACAACTCTACTGACAAGACCATCACTCTAACCATCAAAGGTAATGAATTATGTATCAATAGTGATGTGATAAAAGCATGTTTCAAAATTCCTGATAATAATGTAACTTCACCACACACTAACACTAATATTATCAATATGCTTAATTCCATGCATTATGCACTTCCTAATTCTAAACTAAGTGATATTAGAAGAATGGGTCTTAGGAAGGAGTGGAGTTTCTTGTGTGATGTAGTTACTAAGGTTTTCTCTGGAAAAATCAGTAATTTTGATTCTGTAAAAATTTCCATGCTTAACATGCTATACATGCTAGTTACAGATAAATTTTATAATTTCAGTGACCTTATCTTGACTGAGTTAGGTTTTAAACTAGGTGAGTTAGCTAAAAGAGGAAAGAATGTGTATTATGCTAGATTCTTCATGTTATTAGCTAACCATCTATGTCAAGAAATTGTGCTTGAGAACCCAAACAACAAACTGGCTTGTTGGGTTCAAGAGAGAAGACTCATTGCAGATTTGAACAGAGCCAACCATCACAGGGATGTGCCAATGTTCTATTTTCCTGTAATATAGACACCTCAGGTAAGTGAGGTAAGTTCATCCATCCCTACAACTATTCCAACCTCCTCCATTTCTTTGAGTTCAGGAATAGCTATGGAAACTGTGACAATGACCAAACAGTTGCCTACCAAAGCTGCCAAAACCACTGAAATTTCTAACTCCAAATCAAAGAAAACCCCCTCTGGTATCTCTCAAAAGGTACCAGTTGAAAAATCCACCAAAGCCAAAGAGGGGAGTGTGAAGGAGGGTAAGTTAGGTGAGGGAAGGGGTGAACATCAAAGAAACCCCAAGAATAAGGTTGGAGAGTTGAGTGAATCCCAGCCTAGCCACACTGCAGTTTCTCAACAAACTGCAGCGCTTAAAAAGGACAAAAGCTCACTGCTAGCTGCATCCTCCCAAAAGGATATAGTTATTGAACAAAGCTCTCAGCCAAGAGCACATGCCAAAAGGGTTAGGGACACAAGCTCACCCCAAACTTACACAAGAAAGAAGAAATTCAAAACCACTGAGGATGCAGAGGGCACACACACAGTGCAAACTGGTGCTAAAGACACAGTCCCTACATTTTCTAAAATTCAGTTTGATGTGGCTCCAATAAATGTGGAGTCACAGCCAAAATCTCTTATAATAGAAGCATCTGAAACACCATACTCACCAACAAACTCTCTGGAATTGGATATAATAAACACTTCAATTCCTGATTCCCCTTCTTTAACTCTGTTGGGGAAGCCAAAATCTAGTGCAAGTGAGCATCATCTTTTAGATGATTTGTTGGCTCACTTGCCAATTCTTTCAGATATTATTGTGACATTTGTGCCTCAAATAACTTCAATCAACACAGAATCAACAATAGTTTCTCTTCCCACCTCATTCATTTCCATTCTCTCGATGGATATCGTTCATCCGTCGAGTAGTGATTGTATCCCGACGGATAAGCTTAGCAGCAGTTATCCCCCAGATAGCATTACCACTCACTCAACGGATATCACTTATCCATCGAGTATCTCTGCACAACTTCAAATTTCAATTATTTCAAGTGCAGAAGATTTAGTGGTTGTACATTCACTCTTAGGACTGAGAGAGGAGAGTGTATTGAGTGAGAGGCTGGGTTGCTCCCAGGCAAAAGGAGAGGAAAAGAGTGAAAATCAGCAATCCATTTATTCAGGATTGGTAAAAATGAGTGAGAGGAGTCCCACCTTAGTAGGTGAAGGTGAGGGTGTGAGGGTGGGGAGCCATGGTGAGACCCTGATGTAACAAAATATAGATTTTGAGAGAAAAATAGGTACATGAGAAATAAGGGTGGATCCAGCCATTGCTAGTGAGTCAATGATTGTGGATGATGCTGAAAAGGGAAGACAATTTCAGCAACATTACAAAGCTGTAATTGATAACATTTCCTTGGATGCTGACACTTTTACTCATCCTGTGTCAGCCTATCAACTGTTGGCTGCTCAGGGCAATGTGGAGGCAGAACAGACTTTGAACTTAGTACACACCTCAGAATCTCTTCATAGAGAATAAGCTGCTGTAAATAGGATGCCTTCTCAAGTTGGTGAGCCATCTGAAGAATTTGAAGTAAATTCTAATGATGATGACTCTGTTTCTTTGGATGGAAGCATGAACTTAGGGGGAGATGAAGGCCCAAGTTCTGTTTCAGATTTACCTGAATGGGCATGGACAAAGGAATCTACACCAGGACAATTTGGTGTATCCTTGGTTAAACAAGTGATGGCTATTCAAAAGGCCCTTCAGGAAACTTCAGATGCTGGTACCAAGGCTATTCTTCAAACTCATCTAGACTCTCTACATCTCATGAATATCCAGCAGTTAAGACATAATTTGAGTGTGGATGAACTAAAAAGGGATATAGCAGACTTGAAGACCTACAGTTCTGAGAAGCTGGATTCAGTCAAGCCATATGGTACCATGCAAGATCTATTACTAAGATTGAAGCGAGAATCAGATTCTGAAAAGAAGCTGGCCAAGCTGGAACACAGAGTTCAAGTTATTGAGAATTCAGTGGATATCCTTCTTCAAAATCAGCAGACTCAGACAAATCTTCTCATGCAACTGGCTAAAGCACAAGGCCTAACTCCTCAACTTGATGATAACAAAAAGGGGGAGAGAGAATCAAATAAGGGGGAGAAAGGACCAAGTGAGGGGGAGAAATTTCAAGTATAAATCAGCAAAGTAATTATACCTTCAATTACTATCTCCAATCCACCAGTTGCAGATGATATAGATCTAATTCAAGCAGCAGCAACAAATTTGAAAGTTGCTGAGAAAGGAAAGTTGAGTTTGATCAACTGGAATAAGATTGATGAGGAGATACAGAAAAAGTTTGAACTTATCAAGGAGCCGGGTAAGTCAGCCATCCATCACTCTCAAGTCAAGCCAATCAATGTGAATGAGATGAGCATGAATTATCTGGAAAAAGGATAATCTTCCTGCATCAAGTCTTCAAAGGCTGAAACAATTCTTAAACCAAGGGCAAATTATCCAAAATCATCCTTGAAGAACCCCTTGGACACTGTGTATGAGACACCCAAGCCTGATGAAAAGAAGCTTCTATCAAGATCAATTGTCTTCTATAAAGATCCAGCTGATTCAGCTTCAAAAAGGAGAATTGCTAAGATATTCAGAAATGGAAAGGAAATTTGTGTGGTAGCTGGACATCCACAATTTGCTCATGCAAAGAGAGAAGAAAAGCCAGATTGAAGCAGGAAAAGAAGCAAGCTGCTCTAGATGCAAAGAAGACTAAACAAAAGAAAGAGCATATTGCTATCTTGGCCAAGCTACAGGCTGTGAATTCATCTCAACAAATTCCCTCTCAACCATTTGAAGCTGCTGAATCAAAGACGAAAATTGAAGAACAGAAGAAATCCCCAAGGAAGAAAGAATTGGCTAGAAGAACAAAAAGGAAACTGGATATTGTTGACAAGGAATTGGCAGATCAATTTTCTAAGGAACCCACACCAGCTACAACTCAAGCATCAAAACCCTATGTGGTATTTGAAGACATAAGGGTGGTGGATCCCTACAGGAATATACATGGTGAACCTATTGTGCCAAAGGATGAGCCAATAGAGTGGGATAAAATACCAATTACTGACTTCAGCTTACCAATCCTTAGCAAGCCAAAAAGGACAAAGTCAAGGGCAGTCAAGAAAGTGAAGCTGTCACCTTTTAAATCCAAATCAGTAGTTAAAGCTCAACCCAAAGTCAACAGGGGAGACTACTTGTACTTGTGTGACATCAAAGAATTTTCAGATCTAAATCTTTATCTGGATGAACTGGATGAAGTAAGGGGAATTGATGCATACAGGAACCTACCTGAAAGGTTGGTGTTCAAGTACAAAGGAGGAAGGGAGATTCAGTGGCCACTTCACAGGATTCTTCAAGGGAGCCAAGCTGTGCTGATTAAAGTTTATTCATCCTTCAAGAAAAATTTTGGGTTCAATGTCACTGCAAGAAGACTGGTATTAAAGAAGATTGAAGAATTAAGGAGTGTTAGAGCTAAAGATGCAATCCCAAAGACTCTAATAATCCCTTACACAGGGAGAAGAGTGCATCTAAGGCCTAACTGGCTGATGGAGTTCATGGATGACAAGGGTGTGAGAAGATTCTTCAGATTAGAAGACCAATTGAGTATCCCTAGCAATGAGACTCTCTTGGAAATGCAAGAAAAGCTAGATCTCTCAGAATCTGATGAACTGGAATTCCACAGGCAGCTCCAAAATCAGATTGAGGAAATTAACAGAAAGCTTGGAAGAAGATCCAGACCTTCAAGGAACTAGAAAAATCTGCTCAGGCTAGAGGAGCATCTTGAAATGACTGTGAGCCAAACCTTGTACACTTTGATTAATTGAAGCACTTTCAGTATTATCTACTTATCTTTAAAGCTGTATGTTTAGGATGTTTTGTTATCATCAAGTACCTCTTAATTTATGGCTACAATTCCAGTAGACATAAATTGGGGGAGATTGTTGTGCATATGTTGTGTACTTGATGATTTAATAAACAAAACATCTAAGTGGATTTTACTTAGTGAAATAATGTAGCACTCGACGGATAAGAATTATAGTCCCGACGGATAATTCATTATAGTCCCGACGGATGTTAACTTATTATCCATCGAGTGAGTAGCTTATGTAATAATAAGTCTGTAGCACAGTTATGTATACACCTTTGTATAGAATCTGTAGTAGCATATAAGCCATGTTGACTTTAACTAGATATGCAGAATAGGTTGATCAATTGTACATAAATGATGTCTTGTAATTCTGTATAAGTGAAATGAAGTCATATGCTTGTTTGCTACCCGACGGATAACCTACAAAGCAACCGACGGATGATCAACAACCCGACGGATGATCATGTACTCAACTAATAAAGAATTAAACAGCAGTTGAACAGTGAAAGCTGAGCACAGCCGTTGAGATGTATACAAATCTACTGTGGAAGCGCATTAACCGGATAATAGAGGACGAAAAGCAGCAAAGCTTAAGACTGATAGTTTTTATATTTGTTCAGTCTTTTTGACTTTGTAATCTTGGTAATATATAAACCAAGAACATAGCAAATAGAAAAAAGTGTGAGAAACACAAAAACAGAAAAATCTTTGTAAGCAGAATTATTTGCATTTCCCTGTATTCTCAGCAATTCAATTTGTAAGCAGCTGTGAGCATTCTTGCACACAGAGTCCTCTCGATATATAATATATATCTCTGGTGGAATTGTTTAAATCCACCAGAAATTTTTTAAAGACTCTTGTTTTTAATTACTTATGTTTTGATTCAATTAAGTTTCTATTCCGCATTGTGCTAATCAAAACATTATATCTATATTCGAGTTGAACATTTTTATTTCGAGAAAAAGGTTCAAGAATTCCATTCAACCCCCCTTCTGTAATTCTTGCTATATTGTTAAGGGACTAACAATTGGTATCAGAGAAAGCTCTTAATCTACAAAGAGTTTAAAGATCAAAACAATTCAGCAAGATGAACAAGAAAGACGTTGGAGTCAAGATTCCTTTTCTTGATATAGATAATTACCATTATTGGACGGTAAAGATGCATCTTCATTAGCTTTCTCAAGATGAGGCCTATATGGACTGTATAGAAAGAGGTCCTCATGTTCCAATGAGAGCTGCAACAGGAAACGAGGCATATGTTCCCAAACTAAGGCATGAATGGTCTGATCCTGACATTGAACAAGTCAGGAAGGATAAAAAAGCCATGAACATTCTGTTCAATGGAGTTGATGCCGACATGTTTGCAATATTATATACTGCAAAACTGCCATGGAAGACTGGGATACTATACAGATAATTTGTGATGGCACTGAGCAAGTTAGAGAAAATAAAATGCAGCTCCTGATTCAGCAATATGAGCATTTTCACAATGAAGAAAGTGAGTCACTCACTGACATCTTTAGTAGATTCTAAAAACTACTAAATACTCTTAAGTTGCATGGAAGAGTCTATCACACTAAAGACTCTAATATGAAATTCCTTAGATCTCTTCCAAAGGAATGGAAACCAATGACAGTCTCATTGAGAAACTCACAAGATTATAAAGAGTTTACTTTGGAGAGACTGTATGGCATCCTGAAGACCTATGAGCTTGAGATAGAGCAGGATGAAAGGATGGAGAGAGGAAAGAAGAAAGGAGGATCCATTGCACTAGTTGCTGATTTGCAAAAGGAGAAGGAAGTGAAGATGGAAGCTGTAGAATCAACTTCAAAGGTCTGTGAGAATAAGGGCAAGGGGATAGCAGCAGAAAGTGAAGATTCATTGAGCCAACATGACATGGAAGACATTGATGAGCACCTAGCATTTCTTTCTAGGAGATTTTCCAAGCTCAAGTTCAAAAAGAACTTTGGAGCAGCCAAGCCAAATAGAAACATGGTGGATAAGTCAAAATTCAAATGTTTCAAATGTGGCTTGGCAGGGCATTTTGCAAATGAGTGTAGAAAGTCAGATTCCAGTAAGAAAAGGTTTGAGTCTGTGGATTATAAGCAAAAATATTTTGATCTACTCAAACAAAAGGAAAGGGCTTTCATTACACAAGAGAATGACTGGGCAGCAGATGGTTTGGATGAAGATGAAGATGTCAGCTATGTCAATCTAGCCCTAATGGCCAAGTCTGATGAAACAGAGACAAGTTCCTCAAGCAATCAGGTAATCACTACAAACCTTGCACATTTATCTAAAGTTGAGTGTAATTATTCCATAAATGACATGTTTACAGAATTATATCATTTGCGTGTTACACTTAAGTCTCTTACTAAAGAAAATGCTAAAATCAAAGAAAACAACTTGTTTTTAAGTGAGAGGAATAATGTGCTTGAGTCTCAATTTGTTGAGTTTGAGAAACTAAAAATTGAGTGTAAGATTTCCAAGGAGGAATTAACAGAGTCCTTGAAAAAGGAAGAGATTTTAAAGAAGCAGCTCGAGCGTGAACAAGAGGTGATTAAAGCATGGAAAACATCCAGGGATGTCCATGCTCAAATCACCAAAGTTCAAGGAATTGAGTCCTTTTGTGATGAAACCTGGAAAAAGAATAAAGAGAAACTAGAACCTATTTTGGTAGATGGTTTGCTGACAGATGTAGACTCGACGGATGATGAGGACTATCCATCGGATAATGAAAAGTGTTATCCTTCGAAAGATAAAAATCCTCATCCGTCGGCTGTGAGCAAGCCCATTAGCAAAGCCAAACTAATCAAGCTAAATGAGAAGTATGGTTCTGTTTCTAAGAACTTTATTTCAGGAGAGTCAAGTCAAGCTAAGGAAGGGAAAAAGGATAATATTGGTCACATGACTGTCAAATAGTTAAGTGACAGACTTGAGAAAATTGAGATAAAAACAGAGACTAAAAGGAAAAACAATAGGAATGGTAAAGTAGGGATCAACAAACACAATAACTACACACCTGATAAATATGCTCCTAGAAAAATATGTGTCAAGTGTGGTAGTGTAAATCATTTGTCTATTAATTGCAAATCTGCCATGCCTACTCCCATGTCTGTTCAGTCTCAATTTCCCAACATGAATGTCATGCCTCCCATGTCTGTTAATGCTATGCCTACACAGAATATGAATGCACAGTTTGCTAATATGCCATTTGCACCTAATCTATATTATGTTGCATACAGTATGCCTCAAATGCCATTTAGCATGCCTTACTGGAATAACATGTTTACACCAAGCATGCCATTTCCTGTTAGTCATAATATGCATGATAATTCTGTTGCATTTAGTGGTTTCAAAGGTACAACCCAATTGACTAAGGAAGAATCTGAAATTCCTAAGTCAAATGAGATAAGACTTAAGAAATAGAAGAAGAAAGCTAACAAGGCAGGACCCAAGGAAACTTGGGTACCAAAAGCAACTTGATTTGATTTTGATGTGTGCAGGGAAACAGAAGGAATCTTTGGTACTTGGATAGTGGTTGTTCAAGACACATGACTGGTGATTCTACCCTGCTCACAGAATTTAAGGAGAGAGCTAGCCCAAGTATTACTTTTGGAGATGACAACAAGGGTTATACTGTGGGATATGGCTTGATTTCAAAGGACAATGTCATCATTGAAGAGGTTGCCTTAGTGGATGGTCTCAAACACAATTTGTTGAGTATTAGCCAGCTTTGTGACAAAGGCAATTTAGTAACCTTCAACAAAGAAGCATGTGTTGTGACTAATAGTCAAAGCAACAAAGTGGTTCTCATTGGTGTGAGAAGAGGAAATGTGTACCTAGCTGACTTCAACTCAACTAAAGCAGAATCTGTAACTTGTCTTCTCAGTAAAGCAAGTCAAGATGAAAGTTGGCTATGGCCCAAGAAGCTATCCCATTTAAACTTCAAGACCATGAATGAGCTGGTAAATAAGGAACTAGTAAGAGGCATTCCTCTAGTAGAGTTTACAAAGGATGGACTGTGTGATGCCTGCCAAAAAGGGAAGCAGATTAAAGCATCATTCAGGAAGAAACTTGATTCAGCAATTGAAGAGCCTTTGCAACTGCTTCACATGGATCTGTTTGGACCAGTCAATGTATTGTCAAGCTCAAGGAAAAGATTTTGTCTAGTAATTGTAGATGATTTCTCAAAGTTCTCTTGGACATATTTCTTAAAGTCTAAAGATGAGGCTAGTGAAATCATCATCAATCACATAAGGCAAGTCAACAATCATCCTGATTTCAAAGTTAGAAGAATCAGGAGTGACAATGGAACTGAGTTCAAGAATTCTGTCATGAGAGCATTTTGTGAGGAAAATGGGATTCTGCATGAGTTTTCAGCAGCAAGGACTCCACAACAGAATGGAGTAGTGGAAAGGAAGAACAAATCACTTATTGAAGCTGCAAGGACAATGCTTGAAGAATCTAAACTACCAACATAATTCTCGGCTAAAGCTGTTAATACTACATGCTACACTCAGAACATTTCTCTGATTAATCAAGCAAGATGCATGACTCCCTATCAATTGTTCAAGAACAAGAAGCCAACTCTGAATTTTCTTCATGTCTTTGGCTGTAAATGCTATATTCTGAGAAATCAAACTGATCAAAATGGGAAGTTTAATGCTAAAGCAGATGAAGGAATTTTTGTTGGATATGCTATTGGTAAAGCATACAGAGTCTACAATCTAAGAACCAACATTGTTGTGGAATCTATACATGTTGTGTTTGATGATAAAAGGATTGAAGGACTGGTAGATGGAGATTACCATGAGAGCCTCAAATTCGACAACGTTGAGATGGTTAGTGATGAAAGTGATGATGAGAGTGATGAAGAAACAGTGTCTAAGGATAATGCAGAAAAATCTACCACCAATAAAGCACAAAACTCAACATCCGTCGAGTTGCATAATGCTTCATCCGTCGGAAGACAATCTGTGTTATCCGTCAGAAGACAACCTGCCTCATCCGTCGGTATTCAAAATTCACCATCCGTCGGGTTATCAAAAGGAGCAGGAAGTCAAGACAGATCACCTACATAAAATTCTCCTTTCTCAAATCAAAGATCCACAAACTCAGGGGGAGTTTCTAGCAATCAAAACTCAATCACACATCAAGACAATCATGAGGCCTCTTCATATAGAGCTAATCTACCTCAGCAAAGGAAATGGACAAAAGATCACCCCTTTGGACTTATTATTGGTGATGTTTCTTTTAGAGTTTAAACTAGGAGAACAACTCAGGAAGAATGTCTATATATCAGCTTTCTGTCAAAGGAAGAACCAAAGAAGGTAGAAGAAGCTTTGTTAGATCCTGATTGAATTTTAGCTATGCAGGAGGAGCTAAACCAATTTGAAAGGAATAAAGTATGGAAGCTGGTACCCAAGCCTAAAGGAAAGAATCCAATAGACACCAAGTGGGTATTCAGAAACAAGATGGATGAATATGGCATAGTAGTTAGGAACAAAGCTAGATTGGTTGCAAAGGGCTATTGTCAGCAAGAGGGAATAGATTTTGATGAAACATTTTCTCCTGTTAGAAGACTTGAAGCCATCAGAATCTTCTTAGCCTATGCAGCCCATGCCAATTTCAAGGTCTATCCAATGGATGTCAAAAGTGCCTTTCTGAATGGAGATTTGGAGGAAGAAGTATATGTCAGTTAACCTCCTAGCTTTGAAGATCCAAATTTTCCAGAATATGTCTATTATCTTCTGAAAGCACTTTATGGACTGAAGCAAGCACCTAGAGCCTGGTATGACACTTTATCAAAGTTCCTTTTGGAAAATCACTTCATAAGAGGTACTGTAGATAAAACTTTATTTTTTAGAAATGTTAATGGCTCTAGCATACTTGTTCAAATTTATGTAGATGATACTATCTTTGGCTCTATAGATGAGAAACTTTGTAAAAAGTTTGCCAAACTAATGCAAAGTAAGTATGAAATGAGTATGATGGGAGAACTGACTTACTTTCTTGGTTTACAAGTTAAGCAAGTTAGTGATGGAATATTCATTTGTCAAACTAAATATATTTTTGATCTTTTAAAGAAGTTTGATCTAATGGATTGCACATTTGCAAAAACTCCCATGGCCACTGCAACTAAGCTTGAATTAAACACTACTGAAAAGTCTGTGGATATTTCAAGTTATAGAGGCATGGTTGCCTCACTTCTGTACTTAACAGCTAGTAGGCTAGATATAATATTTGCTACATGTTTGTGTGCTAGATTTCAGGCTGATCCTAGAGAATCTCACTTGATAGCTATTAAGAGAATTTTCAGATATCTCAAGGGAACACCAAAACTTGACATTTGGTACCCTAGAGACTCTAGTTTTGATCTAACTGGTTATTCAGATGCAGCTTATGCAGGTTGTAGAATTGACAAAAAGAGCACAACAGGAACCTGTCAATTTCTAGGAAACAAGCTTGTTACCTGGTTCAGTAAAAAGCAAAATTCAGTTTCTACTTCTACAACTGAAGCCGAATATATTGTTGGTGGCAGTTGCTGTGCACGGATTTTATGGATGAAAAATCAATTGCTAGACTATGGTTTGCAAGTTGAGAGGATTCCTATTTTCTGTGATAACACAAGTGCAATTGCCATCACTGAAAATCCAGTGCAACATTCAAGGACAAAGCACATAGACATCAAGTACCATTTCATAAGGGAACATGTAATGAATGGTACTGTGGAGTTACATTTTGTTCCAAGTGAGAAGCAACTTGTAGATATCTTTACCAAGCCACTGGATGAATCCACCTTTTCAAGGTTGGTAAGTGAGTTAGGTATGCTTAATTATGCTTAAATTTAGCTGAGTTATTTTGCAAATTGTAATGTAGCCAGAAATTTAGTTGACTTTTAAGTCTTGGATAAGATTTTGGCTAAGTCAAAATTTGCATCTCGACGGATGACCCTTATCCATCGAGTTTAGTCATCCGTCGATATACTACTTGCTAATAAAAGTCAATTACTTTTCTGGAATACTTTATGACTCGACGGATATCAGTTTATCCTCATCCGTCGAATTGTCTAAATCACAGTCGTTAATTCCCTGAACATTATCCATTGAGTATACTTACAGTTTGTAAGCATTACACGACGGATAATGGGTGGAATTCTTACAGTTTATTTTTAAAACGGCTATTTTAGGCAATTTCTATTGGTTAATTTACTTTTCTTTATTATTTTTATCCGTTGTTTTTGAGATAGTATAAAAGCTTATTTCATTCCAATTATTTTCTTTTATCACTCTTAAATTCAACTGCTTCTATTTCATTCTCTCTCCAGCAAATCTTCTCTTTCTCTCTTCAAGCTTTCTTTCTCTAACAATGGCACCTGTAGTAAAGATTATGTCTCAAACTGGGTTCATTTATGAGAAGAACAACTTCACTGCTTTGGTCAATAAGGGTATTCAGCAATCAGAAGACTATCACAAGATGATGGACTTTGTGAAGAACTGCAAGTTAAATTACGCCATGCTGGAATCACCCACAATTTTATGTGAAGTTGTTGAAGAGATGTGGATCACTGTAATCTACAACTCTACTGACAAGACCATCACTCTAACCATCAAAGGTAATGAATTCTGTATCAATAGTGATGTGATAAAAGCATGTTTCAAAATTCCTAATAATAATGTAACTTCACCACACACTAACTCTGGTATTATCAATATGCTTAATTCCATGCATTATGCACTTCCTACTTCTAAACTAAGTGATATTAGAAGAATGGGTCTTAGGAAGGAGTGGAGTTTCTTGTGTGATGTAGTTACTAAGGTTTTGTTAGTCCCTTAACAATATAGGAAGAATTACAGAAAGGGGGTTGAATGGAATTCTTGAACCTTTTTCTTGAAATAAAAATGTTCAACTTGATTATAGATATATTTGTTTTGATTAGCACAATGCGGAATATAAACTTAAATGAATCAAAAAATAAGTAATTAAAAACAAGAGTCCTTAAAAACTTTCTGGTGGATTTAAACAATTCCACCAGAGATATATATAATATATCGAGAGGACTCTGTATGCAGAAATGGCCACAGCTGCTTACAAATGGAACTGTTGAGAATACAGGAAATGCTAAAGATTATGCTTACAAAGATTTCTCTTTTTTTGTGTTTCTCAGCTATCTTAGTTATTTTTCTATTTACTACTCTCTTGGTTTATATAATACCAAGATTACAAAGTCAAAAAGACTGAACAAATATAAAAACTAACAGTCTTAATCTTTGCTGCTTTTTGTCCTCTATTACCCAGTTAATGGGCTTCCACAATGTGTTTGTATACAACTCGACGGCTGTGTGTCAGCTTTCACTGTTCAACTGATGTTTGAATTCTTGATATGATCATCCGTTGACTTTCAGATCATCCGTCGATGACTTAATTGATCATCCGTCGACTGCTATGTTAAACATCCGTTGAGAGTCATTTGATCATCCGTCGAAGGCTTTGTTAATCATCCGTCGGTAGCTATTTTGGCACTTGACTTCATTTCACTTATACAGAATTACAAGACCTTACTTATGTACAATTAATCAACCTATTCTGCATATCTAGTTAAAGTCAACATGACTTATATGCTACTACAGATTCTATACAAAGGTGCATACATCACTGTGCTACAAACTTATTATTACATAAGCTACTCACTCGATGGATAATAAGTTAATCATCCGTCGGGACTATAATGAGTTATCCGTCGGGACTATAATTCTTATCCGTCAAGTGGTACATTATTTCACTAAGAAAAATCTACTTAGATGTTTTGTTTAAGTGATCATCAAGTACACAACATATTCACAATAATCTCCCCCAATTTATGTCTACTGGAATTGTAGCCATAAATTAAGAGATACTTGATGATAACAAAACATCCTAAACATATATCTTTAAAGATAAGTAGATAAAACTGAAAGTGCTTCAGTTAAACAAAATGTACAAGGTTTGACTCACAGTCAGTTCAAGATGCTCCTCTATCCTGAGCAGGTTTTTCTAGTTCCTTGAAGGTCTGGATCTTCTTCCAAGCTTTCTGTTATTTTCTTCAATTTGATTCTGGAGCTGCCTGTGGAATTCTAGTTCATCAGATTCTGAGAGATCTAGCATTTCTTGCATCTCCAAGAGAGTCTCATTGCTAGAGATACTCAATTGGTCTTCTAGTCTGAAGAATCTTCTCACACCCTTGTCATCCATGAATTCCATTAGCCAGTAGGGCATTAGATGCACTCTTCTCCCTATGTATGGGATGATTAGAGTCTTTGGGAGTGCATCTTTAGCTCTAACACTCCTCAGCTCTTCAATCTTCTTCAATACTAGTCTTCTTGCAGTTACATTAAACCCAAAGTTTTTCTTGAAGGATGAATAGACTTTGATCAACACAGTTTGGCTTTCTTGAAGTATCCTATGAAGAGGCCACTGAATCTCCCTTCCTCCTTTGTACTTGAACACCAACCTTTCAGGTAGATTTCTGTATGCATCAATTGCCCTTACTTCATCCAGTTCCTCCAGATAAAGGTTTAGATCTGAGAATTCTTTGATGTCACACAAGTACAAGTAGTCTCCCCTGTTGACCTTGGGTTGAGCTTTAACTAACAACTTGGATTTGAGAGGTGACAGCTTCACTTTCTTGACTGCCCTTGATTTTGTCCTTTTTGGCTTGGTAAGGATTGGCAAGTTGAAGTCAGGAATTGGTAAATTATCACACTCTATTGGCTCATCCTTTGGCACAATAGGCTCTCCATGTATGTTCCTGTAGGGGTCCACCACCCTTATGTCTTCAAATACCACAGAGGGTTTTGATGCTTGAGTTTTAGCTGGTGTGGATTCCTTAGGAAATTGGTCTTCCAATTCCTTGTCAACAACATCCAGTTTCCTTTTTGTTCTTCTAGCCATTTCTTTCTTTCTTGGGGATTTCTTCTGTTCTTCAATCTTCTTCTTTGATTCAGAAACTTCAGATGGTTGAGAGGGAATTTGTTGAGAAGAGTTTACAGCCTATAGCTTGGCCAAGATGACAATCTGCTCTTTCTTTTGTTTAGATTTCTTAGCATCTAGAGCAACTTGCCTCTTTTCCTTCTTTAATCTTGCTTTCTCTTCTTTCTTTGCTTGAGCAAATTGTGGATGCCCAGCTACCACATAAATTTCCTTTCCATTTCTGAATATCTTAGCAATTCTCCTTTTTGAGACTGAATCAGCTGGATCTTTATAGAAGACAATGGATCTTGACAGAAGCTTCTTTTCATCAGGCTTGGGTGTTTCATACACAGTGTCCAAGGGATACTTCAAAGATGACTTTGGATAATTTGCCCTTGGTTTGAGAATTATTTCAGCCTTTTGTGATTTGATGCAGGAAGATTGTCCTTTCTCCAGATAGTTCATGCTCATCTCATTCACACTGATTGGCTTGACATGAGAGTGATGTATGGCTGACTTAACTGGCTCCTTGACTAGTTCAAACTTTTTCTGTATCTCCTCATCAATCTTATCCCAGTTGATCAAACTCAACTTTCCTTTTTCAGCAACTTTCAAATTTGCTGCTGCTGCTTTAATTAGATCTATACCATCTGCAACAGGTGGCTTGGAGATAGTAATTGAAGGTACAATTACTTTGCTAATTTGTACTTGAAGTTTCTCCCCCTCTGTTGGTCCTTTTTCCCCCTTACTTGATTCTCTCTCCCCCTTTTTGTTATCATCAAGTTGAGGAGTTAGGCCTTGTGCTTTAGCCAGTTGCATGAGAAGATTTGTCTGAGTCTGTTGATTTTGAAGAAGAATAGCCACTGAATCTTCAATAACTTGAACTCTGTTTTTCAGCTTGGCTAGCTTCTTTTCAGAGTCTGATTCTCTCCTCAATCTTAGTAGTAGATCTTGAATGGTACCATATGGCATTACTGAATCCAGCTTCTCAGAGTTATAGGTCTTCAAGTCAGCTATATCTCTTTTCAATTCATCCACACTGAGATTCTGTCTTAAGTGTTGGGTCTTCATTAGATGTAAGGAGTCTAGGTGAGCTTGAAGAACAGCCTTGGTACCAGCATCCGAAGTTTCCTGAAGGGCCTGTTGAATAGCTATTACTTGTTTGACCAAAGACACCTCAAATTGTCCTGGTGTAGATTCCTTTGCCCATGCATATTCAGGTAAAATTAAAGCAGAACTTGGGCCTTCAGCTCCCCCTAAGTTCATGCTTCCATCCAAAGAACCAGAGTCATCATCATTAGAATTTACTTCAAATTTTTCAGATGGCTCTCCAACTTGAGAAGGCATCCTGTTAACAGCAGCTTTATCTCTTTGAAGAAATTCTGTGGTGTGCACTAAATTCAAAGTCTGCTCTGCCTCCACATTGCCCTGAGCAGCCAACAATTGATAGGCTGACATAGGATGAGTAAAAGTGTCAGCATCCAAGGAAATGTTATCAATTTCAGCTTTGTAATGTTGCTGAAATTGTCTTTCCTTTTCAGCATCATCCACAATCATTGACTCACTAACAATGGCTGGATCCATCCTTATTTCTCCTGTACCTGCCTTTCTCTCATAATCTCTCTTTTGTTGCATCAGCGTCTCACCCTGGCTCCCCACCCTCACACCCTCACCTTCACCTACTAAGGTGGGACTCCTCTCATTCACTTTTGCCAATCCTGAAGAAATGGATTGCTGAGATTCACTCTTTTCCTCTCCTTTTGCCTGGGAGCAACCCAGCCTCTCACTCAATGCACTCTCCTCTCTCAGTCCTAAGAGTGACTGTATTACCACTAAATCTTCTGCACTTGAAATAATTGAAGTTTGAAGTTGTGCAGAGACACTCGACGGATAAATGATATCTGTTGGGTGAGTGGTAAAGCTATCCGACGGATAACTGCTGTTAAGCTTATCCGTCGGGATACAATCACTACTCGACGGATGAGCAATATCCATCGAGAGAGTAGAAATAAATGAGGTGGGAAGAGAAACTATTGTTGACTCTGTGTTGATTGAAGTTATTTGAGGCACAGATGTCACAACAGTATATGAAAGAATTGGCAAGTGAGCCAATAAATCATCTAAAAGATGATGCTCACTTGCACTAGATTTTGGCTTCCCCAACAGAGTTAAAAAAGGGGAATCAGGAATTGAAGTGTTTATCATATCCACTTCCAGTGAGTTAGTTGGTGAGTATGGTGTTTGAGTGGCTTCTATTATAAGAGATTTTGGCTGTGACTCCACATTTATTGGAGCCACATCAATCTGAATTTGAGAAGGTGTAGGGACTGTGTCTTTAGCACCAGTTTGCACTGTGTGTGTGCCCTGTGCATCCCCAGTTGTTTTGGATTTCTTCTTTCTAGTGTATGTTTGGGGTGAGCTTGTGTCCCTAACCCTTTTGGCACGTGCTCTTGGCTGAGAGCTTTGTTCAATAGCCACATCCTTTTGGGAGGATGCAGCTAGAAGTGAGCTATTGTCCTTTTTAAGCACTGCAGTTTGTTGGGAAACTGCAGTGTGGCTAGGCTGGGATTCACTCAACTCTCCAACCTTATCCTTGGGGTTTCTTTGATGTTCACCCCTTCCCTCACCTAACTGACCCTCCTTCACACTCCCCTTTTTGGTTTTGGTAGATTTTTTAACTGGTACCTTTTGAGAGATACCAGCGGGGGTTTTCTTTGACTTGGATTTAGAAATTGTGGTTGATTTGGCAGCTTTGGTAGGAAACTGTTTGGTCATTGTTACAGTTGCCATAGTTATGCCTGAACTCAAAGAAATAGAGGAGATTAGAATAGTTCAAGGTATGGATGAACTTACCTCACTTACCTGTGGTGTCTGCATTATAGGAAAGTAGAACATTGGCTCATCCCTATGATGGTTGGCTCTGTTCAAATCTGCAACTATTCTTCTCTCTTGAACCCAACAAGCTAATTTGTTGTTTGGGTTCTCAAGTACAATCTCTTGACAAAGATGGTTAGCCAATATCATGAAAAATCTAGCATAATATACATTCTTTCCCCTTTTGGCTAACTCACCTAGTTTAAAACCTAACTCATACAAGACAAGGTCACTGAAATTGTAAAATTTATATGTAACTAGCATGTATAGCATGTTAAGTATGGAAATGTTCACAGAATCAAAATTACTGACTTTTCCAGAGAAAACTTTAGTCACAACATCATACATGAAACTCCATTTCTTCCTAAGACCTGGTCTTCTAATCTCACTTAGCTTATTAGTAGGAAGTGCATAATGCATGGAATTAAGCATATTGATAATATCAGTGTCAGTGTGTGGTGAAGTTACATTATCATCAGGAATCTTGAAACATGCTTTTATCACATCACTATTGATACATAATTCATTACCTTTGATGGTCAGAGTGATGGTTTTGTCAGTAGAGTTGTAAATTGCAGAAGTCCACATCTCTTCTACAACTTCACAAAAGATTGTGGGTGATTCAAGCATGGTAAAACTTAACTTGCAGTTCTTCACGAAGTCCATCATCTTGTGATAGTCTTCTGATTGCTGAATGCCCTTGTTGACCAAAGCCGTGAAGTTGTTCTTCTCGTAAATGAACTCAGTCTGAGACATAATCTTTACTACAGGTGCCATTGTTAGAGAAGAAAAGCTTGAAGAGAAAGAGGATTTTTGCTTGAGAGAGAGTGAAATAAACGCAGTTGAATTTGAGAATGATAAAAGAAAATGATTAGAATGAAATAAGCTTTTATACTTTACTAAAAAACAACGGATAAAAATAATAAAGAGAAGTAAATTACCCAATAGAAATTGCCTAAATTAGCCATTTAAAAATAAACTGTAAAAATTCCACCCATTATCCGTCGTGTAATGCTTACAAACTGTAAGTATACTCGATGGATAATGTACAGGAAATTAATGGTTAAGATTTAGACACTTCGACGGATGAGGATAAACTGTTATCCGTCGAGTTTTAAAAGATTCCAGAAAAGTAATTGATTTTTATTTGCACATTGTATCTCGACGATGGATGACTTAACTCGATGGATAATGGTCATCCGTCGAGATGCAAATTTTGACTTCGCCAAAATTTCATCCATGACCAAGAAAAAAAAATCAGTTAAATTTCTGGCTACTTTTCAACTTGCAAAATAACTCAGATAGATTCAAGAGTAATTAAGCATACCTAACTCACTTACCAACCTAGAAAAGGTGGATTCATCCAGTGGCTTGGTAAATATATCTGCAAGTTGCTTCTCACTTGGAACAAAATGTAGTTCTACCATACCATTCATTACATGTTCCCTTATGAAATGGTACTTGATATCTATGTGCTTTGTCCTTGAATGTTGCACTGGATTTTCAGTGATGGCAATTGCACTTGTGTTATCACAGAAAATAGGAATCCTCTCAACTTGCAAACCATAGTCTAGCAATTGATTTTTCATCCATAAAATATGTGCACAGCAACTGCCAACAGCAATATATTCAGCTTCAGCTGTAGAAGTAGGAACTGAATTTTGCTTTTTACTGAACCAGGACACAAGCTTGTTTCCTAGAAATTGACAAGTTCTAGTTGTGCTTTTTCTGTCAATTCTGCAACCTGCATAGTCTGCATCTGAATAACCAGTTAGATCAAAACCAGAATCTCTAGGATACCAAATGCCAAGTTTTGGTGTTCCTTTGAGATATCTGAAAATTCTCATAATAGCTATCAAGTGAGACTCTCTAGGATCAGCCTGAAATCTAGCACATAAACATGTAGCAAACATTATATCTGGCCTACTAGCTGTTAAGTACAGAAGTGAGCCAACCATGCCTCTATAGCTTGAAATATCCACAGACTTTTTAGTAGTATTTAGTTCAAGCTTAGTTGCAGTGGCCATGGGAGTTTTTGCATATGTGCAATCCATTAGATCAAACTTCTTTAAAAG